>NW_022697463.1:0-1275 GCF_011630105.1 Anneissia japonica
GTGCACTTCGTTGAGTTTTGCTTACTTGAATGGACTGAAATATACTTTGTTACTTCTTAATTCTTTCTGACAAAAATATTTAATTTTCTTAGAAAAAATAAAATACCCAAGGATTTGAAAGGAATACCCAAGAACCCAAGACCAAGTCAAAATACCCAAGATCTTGGGTAAATACCCAAGCAGTGGTCACGCTGAATGTTTAGATAAAATTTAGAGCTCTGTCTACACTATTTGACTGTGAGGCGCCAAGTGTAAATTTATTATTCAACACAATTATTTATATATAATTCATTATTTAACATATAATTAAATAGATCACCCATTATTTATATATAATGCATTTACGTCTAAAAGATTATATGTAAATAATTGCGTTAACGTTTCATTATTTATATATAATTAGTTTACTAATTACATTATATATAAATAATGAAAGGCTAACCAAACATTATTTATATATAATAAGGTTACTGGTTTCATTATATATAAATAAGGAAAGGGTAACACATCATTATATATAAATAATGAAAAATAACTTACAATTATTTATATATAATAAGTTCACTGATTCCATTATATATAAATAAAGAAAAGGTAGCAAATCATTATATAAAATAATGAAAAGTAACTTACAATTATTTACATATAATAAGTTCATTGATTTCATTATATATAAATAACGAATTGACTTCAAACTCATTATTTATAAATAACTGCTTTTACATTTCATTATATATAAATAATAGCTGTCGCAAAAGCATTATATGTATATAATGCTTGGACTTCAAACTCATTATATGTAATGCAAAAAATAGATAAAATGACAGTTGAATGACCACCAAAGACAACTGAAGACAATAATTCGTCATTAGAAGTTATTTTTATTCGTCTGACAATGTACCGTAAGTCAGTGGTGTATTTAGAGGTCTTGAAATGGGAGCTGATGGGGGAGGGGGAGCGAAAGTAAAATGGGGGTGTGAGGCTCGATGATCAGTTGAGGGGCGCTAATTCGCAAAATAAGGCCTCGTCTATCTATTTTTCGGTTATATTACCATTTTCAATAATCTATAAATCACCCATATAACAACGTCACGTTAGATCGATCGGTGGGGACGCCGTGCTGACGCAGGTAGGGTCAATTTTCGTCGGAAGGTATCAAGATGATAAACAGTTTCATTGGACTAAAATCTTGCTCATGTTAACCACATGCCTACCAAAGATTATACTGACACTGGTTTCAAATCACGGTCAAGTAGTTAAAATCACCTTATTTTG
>NW_022697464.1:0-734 GCF_011630105.1 Anneissia japonica
CCCCCCCTTTCATTTTTTTAAGAAAAAAAAAAGAAAAATATATTCAAATTGATGTGCGAGAGTGTAATTTCCGGCCATCTAGAGATGCCTTAACCATAAATTTTCTTACCTCACCCCCAACCATGGTGGGGCTGAGGTGGGCAGTTCCTCGGTCTGTGAAAGTCCCTCCCTGATTCACCTCTCTTTCGAATTCCTGGATCTGCCACTGTTGATTTATTATATAATTATTTTTGGGCTTATTTATAATGCGTCTATTGCAATTTTCACTTTATTCTCTCAAACAGTCCTAAGAACGTTCAGATTGCGCTACTTCACAGGGGGATTTTCCCCCTTGATCCCGCCGGGGTCATACGTAATTCGCATAACGGCTCCCCCCCCCCCTTTCAAAAATCCTGGCTACGTCCCTGTCGGGTACATAACTCTGCATTGCTCCGCCATCTTGTCAGAACTCTAGTTCTCAAAAACTATGATTAGGTCTAGTTCAGTACAGTAGTTACTGCGATACGAGGGTGGTAGATCGTTCAGTCAGTGTTATCGTGTTATCGTCTAATACATTTTAATAATGTGTGTAAAATTTAAGAATGCACCGCGTGAGGCGCTTTCTCTTTGTTATGCGGTTGTTTTACGTAGCAGAGTGAGCAATCTAAGCCTAGTCTAGGGCCTAGATCTTGATCATCGTATGGACGATCGGACCCAAGTTAGCTTTAAATAAAATTAATTGTAGTCCTCTAGTA
>NW_022697465.1:0-574 GCF_011630105.1 Anneissia japonica
ATTCAAATTACTTACTTAAATGTAATTTCCTTTCAATATAGCCACCTTTTTCTTAAGAATAAAACATTTTCTTTTTAAATCTTTGTTACACAGAAGCCGCGCATTAATTTTATGAAACTCCATGAGCCGCGTAAGTACGGCTATTTCATTTCTTTAGGCACGAGAGCCGAGGATATGCCAATCAGCGAACTTAATCCCTATTCTACGTGGCATATCCATCAAACAACAGGGGACTGAATGCACCAGTACACCGAGGTGACCCCCTACTCTTCTCGAAGGATGTACTGGGTTCACACGAGCCAAAAATGCGTACACTGCGCCTACGGTTGAAAGTCCTTATCCGAGAAGACTTGTTCCACCATCGGAACCATTGGCGAGTGAGCCGTTCGAACCAGCGCCGATATTATAGCTGAAGGTTACGGTGCCCCTGATTTAACCACTTGGCCAATCAACCCAACTCGTTGTTATGACAACGGTAAGCGTTGCTTTTGTGAAATTAGGTATTCTGAACCTCTCTAAGATGGTCGGTTCTATGCATAGGTAAGATTAAAATTAACCTAGAACCATGCCAAGG
>NW_022697466.1:0-626 GCF_011630105.1 Anneissia japonica
CATATCATCTGTTTAGTAAGCATAGTTGTTATTGTTTATTGTTAATGGTATTGTTATTATTGAAAAAATTCATCTGGATCTAATATTATATATTAGGTTGTTATTTCTTTTTAGATGATCCAATTTATATTTATAAAAACACTATCGAGTATATGACCAAGCTGTAATTTCATCACAGTTCACTTAAGAATGCTGATACAGCATCAGCGAAACGTTGTGCGAGTACGTTTTTCTTAATACTTTTTATAAATATTAATTGGATCATCTAAAAAGAAATAAGCAACCCGGTGAAATTAAGACACCATAAAAGTGTTAATGTATTTATTTACAAAAAAATGGAAAACATACCATAGCCTAAACTTAAGAATTGGCTTAGCTCAGAAGATTGTACACACACACAGAGTGATTAGTTTAAAAGACAGTGCACACACACTGGCTTAACAAAATGTTTAATTCCAAATATTGTTTTAACAGACTGAGAAAAATTCAAGCAAATGAATCTATGAACTCTCTAGCTTGCCTTTCTTGCTAACAAACATAATTCATTTAAATGCGTTATTTTGTAACAATTTTGAACAGCATTTATTGTTATTTGTTTAAATACATTGTATTTTCAAGTCACATTC
>NW_022697467.1:0-638 GCF_011630105.1 Anneissia japonica
TGGCGGTATCAGTGAGATGCAGGGGGGGGGGGGGGTTTACATATCCTGGAGCAATCACTGTACAGATCATCTTTATTACCTCTGCCATGTCCATGGTTTCAAGCCAGCTAATGGTATCCCTGTCCAGATGTAGAAGGCCTTCAAATCCTTTTGGAGGCCCAAAGACCTGCCACCATATAGTCAGCTCGTGCTAATTCTCTGGGCCTCAAAATGGATACAAAGACTTTCTACTTCCAGACGTGGTCACCATTAGCTGGCTTCAAACCATGGACATACCTGTATGTAGCTCCTGAGATGGATTCAAATGAACTAACGAAGGAGGTTATGTAATCACCCCTATCTATCTGTGTCTTTTAGCAAGATTACGCAAAAAACTAAGGAATGGATCATCATGAAATTTACTGGAATGGTACATAATAATCTAAGAAAGAAATGATTAAATTAAGAAGAAAAGTCGAAGGACAAGGTGAAGGAAATTCAATTGTTTATCCTCCACCATAAAAGATAATAATGGAATAACCCATCATACATGACCTGCATATTGTTTGGTATTCAAGCACAAGACAAAGGTATAATTATACTCTATGGAGTAACTGCTCTATTTCCAGTTGTAGTTATTAGGCATACACATCAGTTAC
>NW_022697468.1:0-542 GCF_011630105.1 Anneissia japonica
TTAATAAAAATAGCGGATTAAACTTATAGTTTGTTTTAACCTGCTTTGATTTTATAAGCTGTTTGAGAATTAAATAAATTGTTAACTAATAAAGGTTTCTTTTGGCCTATTTGCATTATGTTTTGAGTAATTTAAAAGTGGAAACAGATATGTTAGCAGATTTAAAATCATTATTTTGCTTATTCAGTGGTTAGACTTCCTTGAGTGTCTCTGGAATTGCTAATTTAAATAGACAATAATATATTGATTCATTAGGCATTGTATTGTATTTGAGGTATTGCACATTCAGAACATAAAAAAATCATACAACAGCAGTCAACATTGTCTGAGAAAAGGAAATAATTATCTGCAAGAAAATTACAGAATTTAAAAATTAATCTAACTTAATTTCAAAATTACATTTACAAAAAAAATCATAGTTGCATATTAATCATAATTAAATGATTCATTATTATTACATGTATTGTTTTCTTATTATTTATATTCACAAGAAAGAGAAACTGAAACTACTAAAGGCGGTTTTCCACCAGGAAAATTTGTCT
>NW_022697469.1:0-872 GCF_011630105.1 Anneissia japonica
GTGTCGGACTTCAATATTTAAAGTCGGAGTATAATGATGATGATTATAATGAAGGTGTTGATGAATGTGACGATGAAGATGATTAAGGTCGCTCATTTGAGAAGGGGGACAACGATGACGTACCGTGTTGTTTCACGGACCGATATAACGTTAAAACGGAACAGTTGTTGTAAATTTTACGTGCGTCTTTGATAGATGGTTAGAATACATGTTTGGGAGACTAATAACATCTATCGTTTGCTTAGTTGATGTGTCTTGAATCTCGATGAGTTGACACGTTCATCCACGCAGCATCTTAACTTATCGCTGCTGAATTTAAGATCTGCATTCAACATCATCACCACCATCATCAGTCCATCATCTTTATCACTACGTCATTTGTTACAATTACGAGCAAAGAACGTAATAGGACACCATGTTTCTTTTTTTTAATGTTTTAATGCATATTTCCATCATGATTTTTTTGTGAATGATAGTTAACTTAATTATACAAATACACGATGATATTAAGTCTCAATGCTTAATTGTTTCTTATGTAATAATATATACTTGTGATTAGCCTATTACTACAAATAAACCAAGTAACTTACGATTAATTAACTTTAAATATATTATTTATATGTAAATATATATTATTTTTAATTTTAAGAGATTGCAAACGGCCGAGTTCCTGGCGCCGAAAAGTCTATCGTCGTTGGGAAAGAAGGGAGGAGTATTTGGAATTAAATGCCGAAATATTCTTTCGGCTAAGATAAATTTTCCAAATAAAAAGATGTTCAAAAACAAACAAATTATTTAGTGTTGTTATTTCACGTAATCGTCTAAATGAACGAGTGCGTGTGCTAAAAAGACTGCAGGATGAAGAAATGAAA
>NW_022697470.1:0-682 GCF_011630105.1 Anneissia japonica
GTATTTTAAACTCTTGTCATATTGAATTTAAAAATCTCAAAGCAAGCAAACTGACAATGCATTAAAAATTGTTGTGCTACATTGGTCCCAAACCTATCGATAGAGATAACTGTAGTATATGTGATGATTTCAACCTTAGATTAGACCCCTTTGCCTGAAGAAAGTACCATGATTTAATCTTCCTTTACAAATGCATTAACCATCTTTTGTCTCTTGTTTTAGAATTACAGTTCCTATTTCGCTATCGCTGTTATATATAACGTTTTTGATGTTTCTTTTTCTAAAGTCAACATTTGTAAGAATGGATTTGTTAACCGCTTATTGATAATTTATGATGATTTTGTTAATGATTATTCAGAAATTGATATTTTTATTAATTCTATTAAAAATTTAGGAAATTTATATTTGATTACCTTATTGAGTAATTTCCTATTTTTTTTATTATTTTTGTGCTTTATTTATTTATATTTTGTATTTTCTTCTGGCAAAGGCATGCGCAATAATTTTTATTATCTAAATTTTTTAGTGCACACTACTAGTACCAGAAAATAAAAAAGTAACCTTATTTTACCTTGCAAACCTTAGAAAATGCACAAAATAACCTGCCAAAAAATGGGCAAAATTCCTTAATTATACCTTTTCGTTACGAATGTCGTCATAAAGCTGTTGATCTGCCCGAAGG
>NW_022697471.1:0-885 GCF_011630105.1 Anneissia japonica
AGCGCCTCGGCGCTTATTCAAGAATGTTGGGACCTACTACAGTAAGTCCGATAATAACCCGGGTGATTGTACTTAAGTGTCTTACCAAACGTATTACGTTGATTGGTGATGATGATAATAATGAAGCAGACGAAGAAGAATTAATAATAATAATAATAATAATAATAATAATAATAATAATAATAATAATAATAATAATATTAATAATAATATTAATAATAAATAAATAACGTTATCGTTTATATAGCAAAGATGTTAATGACGATGATTTAATAAGGATGATGTTGATTAAGGTTATTTTGTTGACAACGATGTGACAATATTGATGTTGCAGAAAACATTGATGATGTTACTGATGATTATTATGTTGAAGACGATAATGATGTTGGTGTAGCCGATAATAATGACTACTGACGTTGATAATAATAATGTTATATAACAATAAGGCCACGTAAAATAAAACAATTGGTTAGCATCCCCGCCCGACCGTCAGAAAAGCCCCCGACCTGAATTTTTTTTTATTTTTTATTTTTACAAAACACTCAAAAACTCCATCTCCCGAAGGCAATTTATATAGACCTAGGCTTGTTTACCATCCGTCCGAACGCCAGCCGACTGGGCTTACCCCTGCAGTTCCATTCCATCATCGTCCCATCTAGGCCTAGTCCTTGCTTCTATCTAGAAAAGGCCTAGTTTTATAGTAGTAGTATAAAAAGAGTGTATTTGTATACGCGGTACAGCCGATGCAAAGCATTAAGATTTACTCGGGATTAGGTTTATATTAGCAACCTAAACTCCGATCCGATGCTTACGTCTCATGCATGCTTTGTGCAGAAAAGCCAAGTCGGCCAATCAGCGCGTTGGTATTTCCATCACTTTGGAAGT
>NW_022697472.1:0-1009 GCF_011630105.1 Anneissia japonica
GTTTAAAGCTGTACTTTAAAGCTGTACTTTAAACATGTACCAATTCAGTAACTGGTAATGTTATGGTATAAGGTTAGCATGTTCTAATCATCATCTTGACATTCAATATCACTGTCATCACTCCATGGATGGTCATCACTCCATGGATGGTCATCATAATCAATTTCAGTGTCAAAATATTAGACTCTTTACTTTCACTTCCTCCATTATCCATATTGTCATCATCAAGAAGCTCTGTATCAGAATCGACATCATCAAGAAGCTCTGCATCAGATACTGTGCTTGGTTCATGTAAAATTTCAGCCCCGAAACCTAGACTCAGAAATACCGGGATGGTGTCCGGCGGGGGATAGTGTAACCTTTATTTAAATATATCTTGTTTGTACTTTGTATTGAAATGCTAAAATGTACAATAACTCGGTTTTCAATTTCATAATTTATTTGTTTATATTTACTAATGTAGAAAAATTAAAGTAGTGTCATATAAAATTTCAGCCTTGAAACCTAGACTCAGAAATACCGGGATGGTGTCCGGCGGGGGATAGTTTACCTATTAATAAGTGTTTCTTGTTTTTGCTTTACTACAGCTTTAAATGTTATTACCTAAATGCACAATACCTCAGTTTAAGTTTTTAAGTATTTATTGTTTTCTAACAAATGCAGGACAAAATGGAATAATTTCCATAAATTCTAGCCCCGAAACCTAGACTCAGAAATAATAGTTAAGTGTTTCTTGCTTGTGCTTTGTTCGTACTGCTACAAACACATTGTTACCGCAGTGTACAATACTGCAGTTCAATTGTGTATGCAATATATTAAAATCATATAGATACTTGATTTACATTCAATCCATAATCCATATAGTGGACACATTTGTTGTAATAGTAGAAGAAGCAATGTAAAATTCAAAACTGGTATCGCTTCATTGACTATAGTATAATGCCGTTACATCTGTAACCCAGAAGAAACTGCTGTCAAAAGTTAATACATTTTATAATGTTAGTCAATA
>NW_022697473.1:0-818 GCF_011630105.1 Anneissia japonica
TATATGATATTGAATGGAGTAAGCCGTAAACACTGTTAAATAAATATAACATAAATCATCAAAGGTACATATACAGTGTTTAAGTAAGGACATGATGGAACATCGTAGGCTACCCTGTAGCTTTTCAACGAATAAAGTCCTATAAAAGTCATTGTGTAATAAAATGCCTCCGACGTGATTCGAACCTGCGACTTCTCGCTGACAAGGCGAGCGTCATAACCACTAGACCACGAAGGCTTCATGGTTGAACAGGTCCGAATAACCGTCGGGAGCATTGTATTTATTTGTATTTCCTTATTTAAACACTGTCCCTTTGATGATTTATGCGTACCTTTTTAGCAAAGGTTTGCCTAGGTCGAAACTAACTCCGGCTAGGCCAATATAAAATTGATTATAAGATAGTAAAATATTAATCTTCTTATTGTATTACTAGGCCTAGTAGTATTGATAGATACTATGTACACGTTTAATTATTGTTATTTATTCGTTATGTCATTATACAGTATATACATTTAAAATTAATTAATGTATTGTTTAAGTATGAATTATTAGTTCATGTAAAAAATAATCTTATCAATTAAAATTGTATATTTTAATTAATATAATAGGCATAGTCGAGGTCTAGCCTAGGCCTAAACGAGTGACTATAACATGTGAGTGTATAACATTATGGAAAATATGAATAAAACGTAAAATTGTAAAAAAATAAAGGAAGAAGGAAGAAGATTTGGAGCGGCTGAAATATTTCTGAAAATATACAATAGTAGTCAATATGCTATTATTGCATTACGTTTTTGTAAACAACATAGGCGTAGATC
>NW_022697474.1:0-656 GCF_011630105.1 Anneissia japonica
TATATATGTATATATATATATATATAGGGCATATATATAGGGCATATATATATGTATATATATAATATTGAAGGAAGATAGCCGTTAACACTGTTGAATAAATATAATATAAATCATCAAAGATACATGTACAGTGTTTAATAAGGACATGATGGAACATCGTAGGCTACCCTGTAGCTTTTCAACGAACAAAGTCCTATGAAAAATCATTAAAATTCCTCCGACGGGATTCGAACCTGCGACCTCTCGCTGACAAGGTGAGCGTCATAACCACTGGTCCACGAAGGCTTAATGGTTGAACAGACCCAAATACCCGTCGGGAACATTGTATTACACAATGCTATGCCTCAATGTTCGGCCAGATAAATCTGGAAAAACGGCTAGAAATACTGTCGTATATTATATATGATACCGGTATTAAAGGAAGTTAGCCGTTAACATTGTTGAATAAATATAATATAAATCATCAAAGGTATATATACAGTGTTTAATAAGGACATGATGGAACATCGTAGGCTACCCTGTAGCTTTTCAACGAATACCGGTAACGAATATAGGACTTTATTCGTTGAAAAGCTACAGGGTAGTATACGATGTTCCATCACGTCCTTATTAAACACTGTATATGTACCTTTGATGATTTATATTATATATGT
>NW_022697475.1:0-968 GCF_011630105.1 Anneissia japonica
TTGCTTGAGTATAAAATGCAATATTGGACCAATTTCAGATGCGTATTCTTGTAAGAATCGTGCGGATATATTATCTGGGCCACTGGCCTTGTTACATTTGAGTTGTTTGAGCTGGGTAATTACACCATATAAACCTATGTCCAAGCCTGGTATATCTTGGTATGGTATGTTTCCCGTATTTTCTTCTGTGAAAACAGATGAAAACTGATCATTTAGAGATTGCGCAATCTCCTTGTCTGTAGTTATATCATGGAGAAAATAAATTATTTTGTTGTTTACAGTCAGTGGTGGTATACCTAGTGATTCTCTGCTTAGTGAACGTATATAGGTCCAAAATCTTTTAGGGTTGGAATCAAGACTGGGGCCCTTGTAATTTTCATGGCTATCACGAAGGAGGTTTGTAACATAATTTCTCTGTTTCTTATATGCCCTCCAGATCTTTACTTTCCGATTTGATTCAGCCCTTTTTGATTTTCTGTAAAGTTTATCTCTCGTTCTCATATGGCGAATGATGGCTTTATTTATCCAAGGATAGGACTGATTGCTTTTCGATGATCTTGATGGTATAAATTTGTCCATGTGTTTGTTGACCATATCCTTGAACGTATTCCAATTTTCTTCAACTGATTTACTTTCCGGATTGCTATTTAGAAAAGCATTAGTTTGCTTTGTTAATTAATCCTTAAGTGGGGCAGTGTCTGCTTTGTGATAGATGTATATCTTTCTCTTAGGTTTGCGTTTAGCTTTGGGTGATACATTTATGTCACATGTGACTATATCATGGTCAGAGATACCGGGATGGGTGCGTATATTTGACACAGTGTTTGAGTTATTTGTGAAGATAAGGTCAAGCACATTTTGAGATGCTGGTCTTGTAACTTCTACCACATGTTGTATAAGACTCAGTTCACTGATAATTTCTAGAGCACTACTGTGGAGGCCTTTCTGTCTACTGTCAGGTTTAATGG
>NW_022697476.1:0-994 GCF_011630105.1 Anneissia japonica
ATAGTATATAAACAAAAATGACGCGTGTCATCACCAGCTTCCATTTTCTCAATACTGTATATTATTGTTTAATATAGTATTGTATGCTGAATGTGAGATTAAGACTCTGACTAGCAATATTTTTTGATATTAAAATTCACTTATCGTTATCATCACTCTTTCTTTTGTGGAGTCTTCGTTTAAATAGCGCCAGCGGCCTACTACATCATCTATTAACTTCGCGTCTGCGCATCTCATCATCAAGTGCAGCCTGCAGCGCGTTAAACAGAAATGTCCGCCAATCAAATTGCTGGCTTCTAAAACACAGCAAGCTCATTCTATTTCTTGAAGCATAATAACGGAAGCGGTGATGTAAGCGCTGTCTAGGTAAAGCTAGGGCTTTGAACCTTTTCGAGCTTGGACTTATAACCCCCAACAACAAGTAGCGTGAAGGTTCACCAAGGGATCGTGTTATAAAATGTAAATCTAACAGAAAAGATTGAGTACCGTCGCTAGATTTCTATCTAAATTATCATAAATGAATTAACCATTCTCAATCTTTATCGAGAGCCTTTGTTTGTCCATGAATTATTCGTTAATTGAAGATATCAGAATGATTAAATCAGGCATTAAAAAGGTGAACCTGTCTTTATATAATAATTATAATAATAATAATAATAATAATAATAATAGTAATAATAATTAATAATAACAACAATAATAATATGTTGTTGTTATTAATAGTGTTTCATTATTGTTAATTTTATTACCATTGTTATTGCCATTGTAGTTGTTAATATTGAAGTTCCTGCTGATGTGCTGTTGCTGTTACTGTTGCTATTGTTGTTTGTGCTTATATCATTATTAAGCCATTGTCATAATTATTATTTTATCTCTTTATTATTATAAACTATCTAATATTGTGTCTGAATACAATAACAATATAAATATATAACAAAATAACAAAATGTGTATATATACAGTATATATGAAATCATGTTTCTGTCATTTACCT
>NW_022697477.1:0-940 GCF_011630105.1 Anneissia japonica
TGGTTTAGAAGCGGAGATATAGATAAACATAGGTTTTATTAGGCGGCCATTTTGAAATCCAAGATTGCCGCCATAATGACCTCGGATGAGGTGGTTCCTACCAAAAATTGAATGCTATGACCATAAGGAGCATGTAAAAAGAATTTGGTGCTTTTGTCCGGAACGTCCGCATCCAACTGCTAAGCTGCCGGACTATATGATAAATAATTCATTGAGATCGTGGAAGCAATCTCGACTTCGACTTTGTTCTGAAATCTGTGACGCATTCAAGGGCGGGGGATAAATTGTTCAATTTTTTTTTAATGGAGATATAACGAAAATTATATTCAAATTTAAGTTTAAGAGTGAAATTTCCCGCAATCTAGAGGCAATCATAATCACAAATTTTCGCACCTCAGCCCCAACCATGGTGGGACTGAGGTGGTATAGATCTTCTATCTGTGAAAGTACCCTCCCTGGACCCTTCTATTTCGAATTCCTGGATCCGCCACTGGAAATTACAACAAATATGTCATATTACAGTAGCTTAATAATGCCAGTGTGAACATACTGGACGTAGGTTATTTGTAGTAAATTATCTTATGAATTATATCTGGGATATACATCTTGTGATATATCACATACAAAACCTGTGCATGTTATATGAAATACTGTATGATAAAATTAGTTATTCCTATGTTTTAACCCATCTATGAACAGATTGCTTCAAATAGCTTGTCTATACAACTATCTACGTAACACCTTTCAATGTAATACAACCCAAATACTCGTGAAATAATCAGGGTAACCAATTGAAGTTGTGGGTATACGAAGGCATTGGCAAAAATAATGGATTTTGCTGTGGGGGTGGCGGAGAATGGGGTGCTGAATCGATACCATGCCTTTAACAAAGAAATCTCTTTTCTCAGCCCTGACTTCAACAAAGGATTTTTTCTGGTCT
>NW_022697478.1:0-1235 GCF_011630105.1 Anneissia japonica
AAATTATTGTAGAGTTCTTTGTAATCGAACATCCGGTTACAGTTGTGTTTGATACAGTTTTAAAAGGGGTTTTTTGTTTACATTTTGTTTGGGACTAGACGTGTTGTCTAGCTCCTTATGATTTTATCAATAAATCATCTACCAATCAGTTATATTTTGTTTTACGTCCTCTTCTGATGTCCTGTCTTGTTTATCTATGTTGACGGAGTTGCTGTAGTGTGAATTTGAGTTACAAATATTCGTTCCAGAAGATAGGCTGAACCCTAAGCCTAGCTAGCCCTTGTACATTGAACCAGTTGACGTACCTGATATTTATATTACACTATACGGATCAAGGCTGATGTAGCAGTGAGAGCCGACAGCTATTTTACATATTCAACCTCATTATTGCTTTATCAATCTGAGGGTGGAACCAGTTTTACAGATATTATCCCTGATCTATCATTCATCGTTCCCGAAGTGAACATTCACTGTTACAAATTGGTGCCGTGACCAGGATACTTCGAAGCTTCTATCGCTTCCGAAGTTTATTATATTATACTAAATTAATTTATCGCCCTATCCACAAAGAAGTATCTAATTATTTTGAGAAAAATTATCAAATTTCAAAGGGATTTCTGGAACCAGCATCGTGGGAAAGCAGAACTGTTTATCATCAAGTTTAACTTCGAGCTTTGGACAACTTTTTGGAACATTCTTCTTTTGCTGTTTACACGTCATGTGCAGATTTTAAGACCTTTGCGCGAAGAAACTGTTCAGCAGAATCGTTCATTTCGAACATTCCAGAATCAACTATACGCGAATACGTCGTATGATCTGACCCTGTATTTGACCCCAGAACATTGACATTAACTAACATTTTGCCAACTTCGCTGTCACGGTAAGTGCGAAACACAAGCCTGCCTGTTAAGTCAAGCCTGCCTGTGAAGATTACTCGCCGTTGACTTTGCCCGAACTTAATACGAACTCGTTGTTTGAACATACCTAGGTCTAACGTATATTGCTATTTTTGTGTACAATTTTAGCTTATATTTATCTTATGTGAGTATCTTACATATTTATCTATCGTATTATTATTATTTTGCATGTCAAATTTTAGTGTCTTTTAAAACCTTAGTTTATTGATTCATTGATTGATTGATATATGTTTACCCCTGCTTGCTTATCCGTTATACTGTCATATCTAGCTAAATAAACACGCCTTAGGCTAATATTATTTAGGTAGTATAATAGTT
>NW_022697479.1:0-2315 GCF_011630105.1 Anneissia japonica
TGGGAGATTTCTTTATATGAAATATACATTACCTCTTTCGTTTAGGATAACAATGGACCTATCCGGGGTGTCAATCAAACTTAACAACTGACCAATCAGAGCAGAGCCAGGACACCGTCGCGTTTGTGGAAACTTAGCAACAATATCCAAGGGGCGGGGCTTAGTGGAGAGGTTCAGTTTGTGCTCAGATCAGGGTTTTCCACCAATAATAAATAAAGCAGTGATGGATTGTACAATTTGTTAAACGTTTGCTTATGTTATATCTGTCACAGTAAAGTGCATTCGTTAATTACAAGATGGAACAAGAAGATAGGTAATAGAAATTTATATTATTTAGCCGAATATACATACAGTATAAACTTCAGTAACTAACTCTAACGCATTCGTTAATTACAAGATGGAACAAGAAGATAGGTTAGAAATTTATATTATTTAGCCGAATATACATACAGTATAAACTTCAGTAACTAACTCCTGTAAATAATTGTATCATTTTGTTTTTTCTGTTTTATTCATGTCCTTGATTAATTTATTATTATATGTCTAACTTTTACACTAATTTTTTAATTTGCATCGGGAAGACGAATTTTACTTGTATTTTATGTACCAGTGACAATAAAAGAATCTTGCATCTTGCATCTTGTATTAGTAGTTTAATATATTTGATTTGGCGTTATACTTATTTGCGAGACTAGAGACAATAAGCACACCGTTTCTAATAATATATCCAAATCTATGCTTATTGCTGTAACTGGTATTTTCCGTATACATTCGAAAATAAAACTATGCCTTTACTTCAAAATCAAACATCCATAATATCACAAGACTAATCAACTATTCCCGTATGAAAATATCCTCTTAGGTTCCTTATTTACTCTTATTGATAAAAACAAGTTGTAATAAATACAACATTCATTAATTAGTTTTGCTTGACAATATGCCGTAGAGCGAAACAAGAAGCGGCAGAGAACAAAAGAAGCGGAAATGTTCGAGAGTATTATCCCTTTGCGCCTTTATAGTCCTATTTCAATTATAAATATCGTATTTACTGGAGCTGTCTTGTAGGGACTAACTCTAGGCCACCAACTGTTAAGGTACAATATACCATGGTTGATCAAGAACTTGACAAATTTGGAGATACTCAGCCTCTTCGCCTACGTTTTGAAGAAACGTGAGTGAGAAATATATATAAAAACACATTTGTTTTTTTTTCTTTTTAGTCTATAATGACCGTACGTGATATGAATATTCTTTTTGGGGGCATACTCTGTATTTTAGCGTTTGTTTAGCTGTGTTAATAATGTTTTGTAATATATATTTGGTTGAATATATAATCTATTAATCGATCGATTGATTAATTGATTGATTGAATATCAGTCGATGGATTTGTTAATTGGTTTATTGATCGATCCATCCATCGATTGATTTATTGCTTGAATAATTATTTAATTAATTGCTTTAATTCTGAAGCAAGTCAGTTGATTGATTTCAATCATAATCTATGTTTATTAATCAATTTGTCTTAATTTTGTTAAAATAATGATTTTCATGAATGCGTATACTAATTCATAATCATGAGAATAATCATTTTTAAATAGATCTTTTCCAGCAAAGGAAACAGATTTGACAGACAATGAGAAAAATGAAACTGGCGGAATAGCAACTAGCAAAAAAGAAGACCTAGTAAGAAATAAAAACAATACTGTAATTTGTTGTGATATTAGGAAACTTATTAAGCCGTAGCCTAGGCTAGTTATAAAATCATCGCACGATACCTGTCTGCATGAACCGACCAAAAAGGTCAGTGACTATTCTCTCTCGAATGCTGAAATGTTTATTTCTTTGACGAATGTCGATCAAAATAGCATCTTTCTAACACAAAATTGCAATAGTTATTCGTCGTATCCGTAGGCCTACTGTTATGTACTGCTATGCTGATGTCAAAGATATTAGGAACACAAGATAGAGCACTCGCATAGCAAAAAATAAGGCACAAATTGGTCCAGACGTACGCAGCGCCCTTCTCTTTATAATGCAAGTTTTAAACCAAAGGACGGCATGATCATTGCAGGTTTCTTGAAAACTCAGATGAGAATGTGTTAAAGGTGCAAATTGTCGGAAAAGGAGTAGGACTAGGCTATAGACAAATGTAAGAAGATGAGAGTTGGAAATGTACTGCTGTCCAGAAGGAGCTCTCATTTGTCCAAGATAAATATCCTCATTTTGATATTGACTAAAAGGGAATGTGATTCTACCTCCACACCTCAAATCATACCAACATCCACAGTCCCAGGATTGATTGGATTAGTGAGAGG
>NW_022697480.1:0-1090 GCF_011630105.1 Anneissia japonica
TCTGCTGCCGTGTCCACAACCACGTTGATAGGTACATTATTTACATGAGCAGTTGCGTGTAAAGCGTTTGCAGAACTGACCCGACTTACAATTATTATTTCTGTCTCGGAGTTTTTTAGCTCTTGACCAATGTTAGATACGCCCACAGATTCAATCGCTTGGGGTGCAATTGCCTGCAGGTTACCTGATTTATCAAGGCTAGTCGGCGATTCTACTGGAAAACTATATGTTTTAGTTAATCCCATACATGAAGGATCTGATTGACTCTGAACTCCAATTGAAGATGGTTGGCCTGACTTAAAAGGAGGGTCGGGCGGCTGGCCATCGCCCCCAACCTCTATTCGTTTAAAGGCTCCTCCTCCTTACCCCCAACTTGTTTGATTTGCTTTTGATTAAGCAAGGGGCAATCCCTCTTGTAGTGGCCCGGGTCGTGGCACTCGTAACAGCCCTCCCCCCGTGGTCCAAGCACGCTTAAAAGCCTATCAAACTTAGAATTCAGCTGGGACATTTGGAAATCAAACTTAGCGTTTGATTGCGCCAGCTGGGTTTCAAACTTAGCGTTCGCTTGAGCCATGAGGGTTTCAAACTTAGAGTCCAATTGGACTGCCCGAGCTTCCATTGCGGCCAATCGACTACTAGTGTCGTCCCCCGAAGGTTTTTGACTCAAGGGACCAGGCCTCCCTGCCCTCCTAGAGTTGCTTGTGGTTTGGAAGCTAGGATAGCTGGATTTGCCACCCCTATTAGGTCTTCCCCCCACTTGCCTAACTCTACGGTAGGTATCTTCATCATCTACCCCATCCTCTTCAGAAGCCGAAGAGGATGAAGGCGAACGGCGAGAAGCAGCGGCAGATCGAACATGGGCCTTAACTACCTCCTTGGACGACCTACCCCTTCTCTTAACATACAACCCACTGAGGCTTACATACTGCTCGTATTCCCGTAACGCCTCAACCAAGGTTGCACAGTTCTTATGGAGAACATGCTTCCCCGCCTCAGAGTCCCTGCACCCCAAACAAAATCTTATGGCTGCCTGTCGCCTAATCCAAGATTTTGGAAGGGCACCATAGGCCTTCCTTGTCATAGTGAGGAC
>NW_022697481.1:0-686 GCF_011630105.1 Anneissia japonica
TAATGCAGGCCTAATTATAATTATGATGCAACATGGTTAATGTAATTCCTATTGGATATTTTACCGATTTCGTTAGCTTCAGAATTAACAATTCCGATCTCACTCCCTGCAGTGATTCCTGCAAACATTTCCCCGTTGATTCCGCCGAACATGTTCGCTATCAAGTCAGATGTTGGGGAAAGGCTGTCTCTTATACACATCTAGATGTGTATAAGAGACAGGAACTATGGTCGTCTTTCTCTATGGTAACTGTAAATAATAAATACCGGTAGTTTATTATAACATAATTGTATTTGCAATTTTGATTAAATGATAGTTTCGATATATAATGCAGGCCTAATTATAATTATGATGCAACATGGTTAATGTAATTCCTATTGGATATTTTACCAATTTCGTTAGCTTCAGAATTAACAATTCCGATCTCACTCCCTGCAGTGATTCCTGCAAACATTTCCCCGTTGATTCCGCCGAACATGTTCGCTATCAAGTCAGATGTTGGGGAAAGGATATGGGGAGGTCCTCCTCCTGTTGCAGGATGTTTCACCTAGTATAAAATGAAAGTGAAATTGGGTTATGATACTGCAAATTAAAATCAACATTAATTAACATTGGTTATCTATCATTATGTACAAGAAGGTCTTTTTTGTAAATTATTTATTTGACTACATACGCCTAATTATATA
>NW_022697482.1:0-981 GCF_011630105.1 Anneissia japonica
CCCCCCCCCTTTTTTTTGGGGGGGGATTCATCGATTCATGGAAAATTCGTATGCAACTACTCATTTTTTTTAAATTGTTATGTATGTATACACACGTAAGCCCTATTTACTGTAATAACAATGGGAAAAAATTGCCTGACCGTTTTCAAGATGGGAAAACCTTGAATTTTGAAGAACTTAAAAGTAATTAAAGACACGTCAGAAGTCGAGAAAGCTCATTTCCCGCCATCTAGAAATTTTCCCGGGGGAGGAATGTTGACCCCACCACCTAGATTTGATTCAAGATCTGCATGATTCATATTCCCATTCATCTTATAAGCAGTGGCGTAACAGGCGGGGACAGGCGGGCAGACTGTCCCCCCTGACGGTTTTTACCGGGCTGGCCAAGCCGTCGTACCGGGCTGGGTAAGAAGAGAAAAGAAAGAGGGGTGAGGGAGGGAAAGAGAAAGAAAGGAAAAAGGAAAAGAAAAAGAGAAGAGAAAAATAAAGACAAGAATAAAAAGGAAGATATAATGAACAGATATCACAACCCCGACCTGCAACCACATCAAAAAGTGTCCATAGCGCATTTGATCTAAGCCGCCAGATATTCTCCGCATTTCCCATTTCTTGTTGAGGTAGGCCAATTTCCTCTAAAAATTGCACATTTAGGGAGTTTTGATCAATTTCGACGAAATTAGAATTAAAAACACAAAAAAATTTCGTGCGCTTCGCGCCCATTTGTTAGGGTTGAAGCTTGTGCTTGCCCTCCTTTACCTTCTAAGTTATTTAAAAACATAATAGTCCCAAAACTTGGGAAAGAAAATTTAAGATTGATCGTTTTACCTAAAAGAAGGGCCTCAATGTGTAATGATGGGTGAAAGAATAGGCCTATGATTGTAATAAATAAAACCATGATGAAAATGCTTATATTTAGTTTCAAACACACGTGTGTGGCCTATATTAATAATAAAATAAGCCCTATGTCGTATTGTTCTCTAT
>NW_022697483.1:0-612 GCF_011630105.1 Anneissia japonica
TTCTCAGTATTTCTAACCTATAATTGTAATAACCTTGGTAGAGTTACCTAGGCCCAATTTATTACCCTTGCTAAATACCAGTGACAACCGATGTGTTTTGGTCATGGCATTGGTATGCACAGGTTAACTTGACCTACCTTTCACTCCCCTTTGGTTCAAATTTATATTTTAAAAAAACCCTACTTATAGGTCAGTTGGTTTCCCATTTTCATAGGATAAGCATCACTTTGTTTTTATATTCAACTTTGTATTTTCATTTGTTTAATAAATTGCAATATATTCAAAATTAGCTGTTGAGTTTGTGTCATCTATACACTAGTCAACATCTAAATATATATATACATATATATGTAATTATATATATGTAATTATACTGTGTATATATATATATACCGTTAGAAATTTATATTATAGTAGGCCTATTAGGCCTATTGCAAGAATATCTGGAGTCTATTTTGTACCGTGGTTAACTTATAAATACTGTAATAGGCCTACACCCTCTTTTGTCGTTAAATTCAATTCAATTCAAATCTACATTTAGTGACTTCCTTAAACCAGAATATATATAAGTTCTAAGGACAGGAATATTCGTGTTTCTGCTATTATAACATT
>NW_022697484.1:0-1004 GCF_011630105.1 Anneissia japonica
AGCCAATCAGCGCAAAGCATAAATCCATATGCGCAACAAGCACATGGTTAAACGAATGATCGTCGTCCATGCGGAGTACTTCTTGATTTTGCATCGGCTGTGGGCTGGGAGGCTATGTGTAAATAATAGCACAATGGAGAGAGGTTCGTCTATACAGTAATAATATATAATAGTTTAGAATTTGTTGTTGTTTGCTACGAAGTCCTGCACATTTTAAATATTCTGTGTAAACTTAGACCAGTCATAGACCATATCAATAGGCCGTGACGATCGTTAAGCGCATACACATGGTTAAAAATATGTCTAGAGGGCGCTATTTTTCCATACTTCTCAATTACGAATTTTCTCAATTACGAACGCCTTTTAGACCAAAGGGTACGTAATTGAGAAGGTCGACTGCAGTCGACCTTCCCAATTACAAACTTCTCAATTACGAACCTTCTATTTTACGAACGGTGTTTGGCCGATGACGTCATCATGCGATCGTAAAACGATTTTAGGTATTTTTTAAAGCTATTATCCATGTTAATTTTGAGTGCTTTTGTTCATTTATTCTATTGCATATCAAGAAACTTCAAGTGTATTAAAGCAATTGAACATCAATTGTGTTTTACGAGTCTTTATTTGATCAATTAAAGCATCGTTTATAAAAACACTAACGGCGATAATAAGACGTGTTAAAATCATTGCCAATAAGATAAACTATTAAAGGAGCATCAGTCACTGGTCTCTTTCCAGTGACATGCCGATCTAAATTTAGACCGTCTTACAGAGACGACATTAGACCGCTGTCATCGTTAATAGCAACAGTCGGCTAACATCAAAGGAGCGCATAGCTGTGGTTGACAAACTTTACAGGACACGCGTCTGGGAATGAATTGCTTTACGCTTATGAACTTTGTAAACAATGAATAGGATTTAGATAAGAAATGACAGAAAATATATGCAATTTAAATGAATCATTTGTACGTATTATTTTAAATGACACCTTTTCATTGGTAGGT
>NW_022697484.1:1017-1213 GCF_011630105.1 Anneissia japonica
ATGGGAGGAGCATAGACCTGATTGTTTAATTAATTGATTGAAACATAATTAAGTGAAATGTAATGTACATTTCAACAATGGCTTCTGCCTCGAAAAGACCAAGACAGTGTATTTCCATTGATGCGAAACTGGGCGTAATAAAAGCCTATGAGAACCACGAGTCCAATTCAGCGATTGGAAAACGTTTTGGACTTTC
>NW_022697485.1:0-2325 GCF_011630105.1 Anneissia japonica
TCACCATCAGCCACTGTACGTGAACAAAAAAAATATATTGTAGGCCAAGAAGAACTAATGAGCTTATTTGACAGATGTCGAGAATGTGGAGGTCCAACAGAAAGAGGAATAAAGAGAGAATGTGGGACAGCAGTTGAAATAATGTCTAAATGTAAAAACCGAAATTGTGGTTTCTTTTACGAGTGGTGCAATCAGCCCAGACATGGACAACTGTTCCTGTTTAACATATTGTTATCTGCAGCTATCCTTGTTTCAGGTGCAGTGTTTCTATTGTTATTTGTTTGAATCTAAAATTATGTTTATGAATCATTTGATTTATTGATAACCAAAAAAAGGTTTTTCAGTATAATATTTTCTAAAATAACTTGTAATTTCTACAAATTTCTCTTCAGGGTCTTGTATTACAAAGTTGCTGAGAGCTTTAAGATTCATTAACATTGCTGTATTTAGTGACAGGACTTTTTTCTATCATCAGAAATGGTAAGCACAATATATAATACTGTACAATATTTATTTGAGTTATTCAGATCTGAATTACAAATGGACCCCAACGGCTCGTGTTGGTTAAGCTGTCTGCATAGGCAGCAGAAGTTCCCTATTTCAAATCACAGTTGGAACACAGTTTTGTTCACACTCGCAAATTTCTCTTCTTTAACATTCACAATTTATATATATTTATGGCATTGCCGCAAGACCAAAATGTATTGACTTTCAACAAAATATGTTTGTTTATATGTCAATCATGACGAAGAGATAACAATATACAGTTTCAAATTATGATTCAGGTATTTGCTGCCAGCAACATCTTGTATCTTTGCTGCACAAAAAGAAGATAACTTTCAAAGTGAAATTAATGCATCAGGGGACATGCGGTGTGACAGTCCAGGCCATACTGCAAAGTATGGAACATACACGATAATAAATGCCGACTCACAGAAAGTGATGCACATTGAAGTTGTTCAGGTGTGTTGAGTTTATTCATTTTCTAATTTAGCCTCTGAACCTCGACTAGGATTCCGAAGGCTCCGATCAAAATTTGCTATATAAGATACAAATTTTTGAATATTTGAATCTTACACTAGAGATTAGAGAATACAATGATGTAAACTATCATTAACAGTTCACCACAGAGTTCACAGACTTGTGGTTTCTGACTTGCTGTATGTTTTTTCCATTCAAAACCTAAACAATTTACACAAGTGGTCTTTCAAAATTTGGTTTTTTAACAGAAAGATGAATGCCCCAACTCTTCATCGATGGAGTTAGAGGGGTTGAAAAGAGCTCTTGCAGTCCTAAGAGGACATGGGGTTGAAATAAAGAGATTTGTGTCCGATCGCCATAGCAGTGTGGCTGCCTATCTAAGAGATACTGTCAAAACAATTATCCATTACTTTGATGTTTGGCATATTGCCAAAGGTAAGCAGCATCCTCATTATTGTAATGTAATGATTTTATAATAAGAATAATTGTTCCAGTTTCATTTATTGACAGACCTCATTTCAGTCTTTTTACAAAGATTGGTTTTACAACTACTACAACAAACAAAATATTTAGAGTATACTTGTATAAGCATCAGAAAGAATATTTTTACTTGTGAATTTTTCCATTAGTGACAATAAAAGAATCTTTTGAACAAAAAGTGATTACCTGCTAAATAGTTCTAAGCTTTTGCTAATTACTAAAATAACTGTTTAGTAATTGATCAATAATGTGTTAAATGAAAACATGTTTGTTTCACTACACTTATTTTCACCATTAAGTCAAAATATTTGTTTTCTTTGATACTTATACAGGAATAAGAAAGCAGATTCTTAAAGTTAGTAAACAGAAAGACTGTGGTATCATAGGCAGGTGGACTCAATCCATAATAAACATGGTGTACTGGATAGCCTGCACCACTCCTGAAACTGACAACATTGACAGAGATGGTGAACTACGAAAACAGAAGTTTCAGAGCATTTACAACCATGTGAGAGGAATTCATGTCCATGACACTCACCTGTATCCCAAATGTTTGCATGGTGAACTAGAACCTCGCGACTACATATCGCCAAGTAAGTATTGTCAGTCTTTGAATACACAAATGAAGTGCATTTCTTGATTTGTCTTTGTACCATTGTGATATAAAAATATATTGTGAATGTTGGATATTTTATGACTTGCGAAAAATAATATATTTTAATTATTTATTTGAATACTTAAAGATGTACTGTCATTTACTAGGATAAAGTTATTAAATTCCACCCAGAGACATAAAGTAAAAATAGGTTTCGCTGACAGACATTTTACTACAAAAATCCTTAAATAGATTACCAGCAAATTTAA
>NW_022697486.1:0-766 GCF_011630105.1 Anneissia japonica
AGCGTTGGATAGGCTAATGTTTTCGGCGCCTACGATATTTCTTCTCACGACCTATCGCAAAATCAGCATGAAAAATTCATCCGCATTTATTTTTTGTGTGGAACACAAAAAATCAAATTTCAGTCTTATTTTACATTTTTTTCATTCTTAGGAATGTCTAAATTCAGTTAAACTAGCAATTCCGTATTATATTTATAAATCTTTATAACATTATACAAAAATTAGATTTTTTTTTAAATTGAAATTTTGCCGGGAATGGGGCTTTAATATCATATCATTATTGTCATCCATTCTCATAATTATTTTCACAATAATTATCATCACCACCATACTTATTCATCATCACCATTATCACAATCACTATAATTATCATCATATGTGATTTTAAGCTTCCTTTGTATAAAAACGTTTATCTGGCGAGGAGCGCCTTGCACGTAATTTTAACTTGGCCCTCGTCAATGTCTCTGTTTGCTCTTTCTGACTCTCCTCAACATCACTGTCATCAATAATCCTCATATTCTTTCCTGCTTTTCTCTTTGGCTGAAACTCTTCATCAGATGAAGAATCATGCAGAGGTGACCTTGCTTCTGACAAGGAATGACTTGCACGTAATTTTAACTTGGCCCTGGTCAATGTCCCTTTTTGCTCTTTCTGACTGTCCTCAATATCACTGTCATCAATAATCCTCATATTCTTTCCTACTTTTCTCTTTGGGTGAAACTCTTCATCAGATGAAGAATCATGCAGAGGTGACCTTGCTTCTGAC
>NW_022697487.1:0-3050 GCF_011630105.1 Anneissia japonica
CGGTAATGTATGAATCTGAACTCGATGATGCTTTTATGTAATCCAGAATTTGATGATCTGTTTATGAAACCCCCGACCAATGAGATCTTGAAGCAAGCTATCAAACGACGAAACATTCCGCCATTACAGCATTATTAAATACGTACATTAGTATTATCACCACTGACAACAACTTTAATACCATCAATATTATTACATTAACAACATTTCTTAATCCATCATTATTACCAGTCTAAATGTCAGTATGTTTAATTATACATCTTTTCATTGTTAACAATTGATGCTAAATTTATCTTTTATGTTTTTTTTATGTACTTTAACATCCAAAGCAACATATCTTACAATTATTGCTGTTTCTCGAAATAGTTTAAGTTGAAATAAATTGAAGAGGATTACTTTTAAATTGAGTGATTATTAACAATGGTAATCGAATCAAGCGCTTCCTATGCAATCCCATCTTTCATACCATCAAACTTGTTGGCTATCCCATCCAACTGACCAGCTCTAGTACCTACAGTGATTTATTTCATGAAAATTACTTCCTCGAATCTATCAAAAATTATGTTTGAAATTCCCATGAAACCACTGGTTGCTCTCCGATGATGTGTTCCGACATTCTTCAACAGACTGCTACATTGCCAGCACCTGCAGGTTCCACAGGGCTATCGGCTTACATGTCGATAATAGGTTCTTGAGATTGGCAACAATTTTTGCCACCGCTCAGCATTTGGCAGCTGACCCGTCTCATCAACTGTCGAGGGTGTAGGCCAATGCGG
Source organism: Anneissia japonica (assembly GCF_011630105.1). Classification (NCBI taxonomy): domain Eukaryota; kingdom Metazoa; phylum Echinodermata; class Crinoidea; order Comatulida; family Comatulidae; genus Anneissia; species Anneissia japonica. Next base: position 777 of record NW_022697487.1, read on the forward strand.
CATTGTTCCTGCTCTTCATAAACCCTTCTTGACAAGTATCTTATGCTGTCTTTCCTGATATGACAGATTCAATCATTTAGGGTGAGAGTAGTGGTCTGCTGTGATTGATTGAAAATGACAGGGCATTACAATGATTATGGCTTTGTAGCATTCCACCCAAAGTGCACCAACATGTCATTGATATATCCAGTTATGGGTATCATCATGTAAAATTATATACTTTCCTCTGACACTGTACCTCATAAATTAAGCCAATGAAATTATACCATGTTTTCTTCATCTCCTGCAAAATACTCAGAAATAAAAAAAAAATCTTGGAAGTCATTGATCTTTGCGAAGATACAAAAGATAAGGAGCCCTTAAAGCGAGACTTCTGTCAATAACCTTATTTCGCAAAGACATCGTTTGTTAAAATGGCGATTTTTGAATAAATTATATTGCCATTTTTTTTCTTGTTATACTGTAGCAAGTAGCATAGTGAACAAATCTCAATAAGAAGTCTTTTTTCCTCACAATTAAAGCAAGAATTTTTTATACTTTGTTTAGCGAATCCACCGCCCAACAATAATGGTGATTAAAATTTTATTTTGGCCAATTAGCTCACCCACCGCCATGAAAAAAATGGAAATTTTAAATATATAAAAGTTTTTCTTTATTTGTATTTTGCCCGCCCCTCGATGCCTTTAAATCGCCAAAAATAGATGTATATTTCTTCCTAATTATATAAATTTAAAGCATATAACCATCCCATTACTACACTGTTTACATTGCTATATATATATATAAAAAAAAAAATTAGTTTTATTTTTTTTCCGCCCTCATCTGATGGTCTTTAAAAAAATAAGTTTGCGAAACAAGGTATAAAAAAAAAATTGCTTTAATATTTTAAAAGAATGTTTCAATCCAATACCTGAGGAACGGCCATGTCATTTTAGGAAGATTAATGCCCAAGACCAATGTTCTTTTTTCGTTCAAGTACGGCAATGATATTCCTACGTTTTCACTTTTTCTGACAAAGAATTGTTTGCAAATTAGCCATCACTTACTACAGTACTTAGGTTATGTATTGTAGTTGTAGATTTATCATTTTATTGATACATTTTTATTTCCTCATTACTATTATTATGTTATGATTTTTTTTTTCCAAGTTTATTACAAACAAAAAATATTAGAGCTTTCTTAAAGCTGAGTAGACTTACAAAGTCAACAAACGTAAATTCTTAATGTACAGTATATAATTACTGATGTGATCTAATACTAATAGATACCTTACACCTCATCACAGTTAAACGTCATGCTTAGTAATTGCGGAAATATCAGTGACTCGTTTTGTCATTGGTTGGTATTTGCGTATGGGTCACAAGTTAACCCAGATGATCCTCAATCTCTGCTTATATATAATAACCAGTAAATTGCCATACAATTGACTCTGCGGATGAGGTCATATGTAGGCCTACTTTGATGTTTAACCTGTGAACCAGGGTTGTTATATAAGTGATGTTTTTGACTTCACAGGCTTTTACTGAGGTGTCAAATTGTTTTGAACATTGTCACAACATCAGCTAAATCCAACACTGATCCAACTTCCTCTTATTCATCCTACCTGATCCAGCTGTACCAATCAAGTGTTGTTTGTTATGCTGAATGTCCTGACAAATGATGTTAGTATCTCTCCTCCCCCTACCTGAATCCTGTACCAAACATTTGTAAGTAGACCCTGACAAAACCCTGTCAACATCCTCTGTGCTTTACAAGCTACAGGTATGGTAGTGTAACAAAGTTGGTAAACAACCCCTACCCCCACCAGAATCTAGTGGCATGTACCTAGAAGTGGGTGTGATGATGGGGATATGAAGGTGAAGTGGGGGCTCAATGACCAGTTGAGGGGCACTAACTCCCAAAATAAGGTGATTTTTAACTACTTGACCATGATTTTGGAGGGGGGGGGGGCGTGAGTAATTTTTGGAGGGGCATAATGGCCAGGGTTAGAATACAGACTTCAATCAGGGATAATAAAAATGTATGTTAACATCTCCTGCAAATTCATATTTGCGTGTTTGAAATATTTTATTATCAGTTATTTCATGGAAGTCAGTGCCGATGGGTATCACTGTGTGTAGTAATATATAAAATTTAACAAAGAGAGTGTCAGTTCCGGCAATCTAGATGTACCATAATCATGGTGGGTGGTGGGACTAGGTCCCCCTCCCCCCCTTTATTTCAAATTCCTGGATCAGCCAATGTAGATCTCCCAGAAGTGACTTCTTCCAACTT
>NW_022697488.1:0-639 GCF_011630105.1 Anneissia japonica
GTGTTATAATGAGTATACATTGTTAAAATAGGTCCTTATACGAAACACCGTATAGGCACTTTTGATGAATTATAATATATTATGTAACTTCCTTAAAAAAATATAACGGTGTGCCCATAAAGTTTTTTGTGGCTTTCTTGTTCACTCTTCTTGCTGTTAACTATACAGCAGAATACTTTACAACACTTACCGTTGAAGATATTTCGCCGAGGGTGCTGCTGTTGGCCTGTGGTGGCCCTAATGCCTAAATGAAAAGGCACAAAATATTATTCAGTCGAATAATTATAATGATAACGATAATAATGATAATAATAACAATACAGTAACAGTAATAATAATTGTCTGTATTTTTAGATGTGAAATTTCTTTTACCAAATCACTGACAAATGTACATTTACGTCTCTTCATGTTACTATACTTATTTTGATATGTATATGAGTTGGGTGTAGATTTCTTGCTTTTGTTTTAACACGATACACAATTTCAGCCATGACAGGAAGTGATAACTTTTGATAGGCCTATGTAGATTATCATTAAGTGAATTGACCAGATTCAGCCTTTCAAACTTGATGCTAGTGTATTGTTATGTTAATTAGCCAGCAATACACAACGGTAACTAATTGTTTACAATTCAGCCAA
>NW_022697489.1:0-679 GCF_011630105.1 Anneissia japonica
TTGAATATCTATGATAGCTTTTGCATGCTTCATCAAACTCAAATCTCTATACTGTAGAGTTTTTTCTGTATCACACTATCCAAATCTGATTATGTCAACCACTCTTGCTTGTCTTCCTGAAGAAATAGTAGTATAAAACGAAATATAAAACTCTATAGAAAGGGTCAAGCCTGTGTTTTTATTTTGATTTTCACTGCTACTTTACAATATTATAACTAAGTTTTACAAATACATAAACACATTGATACAAAATACTGCATGTTAAATTCATATTTAATAAATGACAAAACAAAAATTATACAAAAGAAATATTAGGGCTTTAAGGCTGGACTATTTAATTCTCTTCTGCTTTGCAAACAAAAATAATTATGTAGTTAATAATCAGCCAATAAATACCAAAAACCGACAATGAACTTTGCTTTGCTTCCAGTACTCACAAGAATACAGGATGTGAATCTTCATCTCGGATCAACTGTTGAAAATAGTGAAAGTAGGGGCATTACTACAATGTACCAATTAGACTAATGTTTACTACTGGATGCAATGTTGTAACGTCTCAAAATGCCTTTGTGCCTGAATACTGTAAAGAGGGTGTACTTCAATTCAGCTGCAAATTTTCCATATACCAAATAGTATGCTTTTGTATCATTTGAAATAATAAGAGTGTCAGTGTCATAGA
>NW_022697490.1:0-675 GCF_011630105.1 Anneissia japonica
TATAACCAATTATGTTATTTACTAAGATAATTCATATATAAGGGTTTTTTGAAATGATAATACTGCTAGTGCAATAAACAAGCAATTACCATTAATCATTTTTTAAACAAGTTAAATTGGATAACAATTATATTTATTATTACATGTACTAATCTTTACATTTAATGATAATAAAGCATGCTTTAGCATGAATACTGCAATCATAGTCTAACTGTAAATTAGTGGAAAGTGTCTTCACTTTGTTTCAGTACTTAGCAAAGGTTGTCCCATTTTGTGAAAAAATAATAAGAGTTCGTCAGTGTTAAATAATATCATGAGAGTCTCTTGTAGCATGAATACTGCAATAGTAATCAAACAAGTATTTCATTAATCAAATTGTAAATGATTTTAATTGAATTGCAATTATACAGTATATAGTACAGTAGTAATACTACTTACATTAAAAAAGACATGCATATTGTTTTTAAGGTTGTTGGACATACTGTATTACTAAAATAAATATGCTATTACGAAGCACACAAAACCTGGTATAGTGTAATGCCTTAATTTTGTTAATAAATAGGTGCCTAGTATCATCAGGAAAATTGAATCATACAATTTTACATCTTAGACTGTATTGTTTGCTCTGTAATTCATAAGCTATTGGAATTATGCTTTACATAGTCTATTTTATAA
>NW_022697491.1:0-1608 GCF_011630105.1 Anneissia japonica
CAGAATATGAATTAGTTACAACATTTGGTTGGAAGTAAAATAGTTTAAATGTTCCAAACATCCATCTCCACCCTCCCACTGGCACACCTGAAGGGTAAATTTCTCTACCTGGCCTCTTGAACGTGATAAACTTTGATTAAAATCACGGCTGTCCATCGCCAAGTCATCCTTTTTTGGGTCGAAGACACTTGTTTCCACGGCAACATCATATGCAGCATTCATGTCGTCACCTGTCAGCATGCGAATAGTAATGCCTCCAGCTTGGCAAGATTCAACAGCAGATTTAGACTGAAAAACATAATTATATCAGTAATGAAAATCATCAACAGACCAACATAATGTCTTGTATCTGAACGCTATCTTCTCGGATATAATTATGATATCATAAAACAGACTTTAGCTTTGAACTCATTTAATTTTTCATGATAAAATAATAATAGCAACATTGTATGAAATTTTTCCTTTGTGTTGATCCAGCAAAATAAAAACCAATAGTACTCACACTACGTTTCGCGAACGATCCGTTCGCTTTTTCAAGTAGACTGGTGATGTTATTTCCAGTCTGGTCTGACGTCACCTCGGTGTTGTTGAGGTCGAAGTGCATCGCTGTGTCGTCGACGAGCACCCCCTCCCCCTCTTAGTGTTGTGGTTCAATATGATATCATCATAGATATGTGATAGAATGTGTCCTCCTTCATCTCTGTTCATAGTATCTGTTGTTTTTCTAATCCATAAAGATTCTCTGACTTTTCGTTCAAACCATGAGCTTTCTTTCTGTAATATTTTTATGTCCCAATTTGGAATATGATTTAGTTGTGTGGCATGATCGGTGAATTGCAGTAAATTGCAGAAAAGTATATATTGGTGAAACAGGAAGATCACTTAAAACCAGGATTCTGGAACATCAAACAGATGTTCAAAAGAACACAGTAGGAATCCGAACAAGATCAGCAAGGTTGTCCGATTCCAAAATTTTAAATAAATCTGCAATCACCGATCATGCCACACAACTAAATCATATTCCAAATTGGGACATAAAAATATTACAGAAAGAAAGCTCATGGTTTGAACGAAAAGTCAGAGAATCTTTATGGATTAGAAAACCAACAGATACTATGAACAGAGATGAAGGAGGACACATTCTATCACATATCTATGATGATATCATATTGAACCACAACACTAAGAGGGGGAGGGGGTGCTCGTCGACGACGCAGACCAGACTGGAAATAACATCAACCAGTCTACTTGAAAAAGCGAACGGATCGTTCGCGAAACGTAGTGTGAGTACTATTGGTTTTTATTTTGCTGGATCAACACAAAGGAAAAATTTCATACAAATTATATTTGGATCCAAATGAATTTATTTCAAAATAGCAACATTTCTTAGACTTTGCCAATACATAATGATAATCACAGACAGATTCAAGATTGAAGGGAAATACCTGCCAGGCAGCCACCTGTCCAAAATAAAAAAATGCAGAACAAAAAAAAAAACTACCCTTCAAGATTTAGCCTGGGAGTGCCCTTTCCGGCCATCAAAAAGTTCCGTAGGCATAAAATTTTGTACCTCAGACGCAGCTATGGAGGGGCTGAAGTGATATGGCC
>NW_022697492.1:0-863 GCF_011630105.1 Anneissia japonica
TGGGACTTTGGACTTTGAGATTAAAAAATTGTGAAATGTGGATTTGGTCTCATTTATTTTGCAACATATGGGACTGTGTTTTGATCAGCTAGCCAAGCCTGCCTATATATTATTAGTATTATGATAAATCATCAATATTAACAACTGCACTTTTAGTAGTTCATCAATAACTAACAGGCCTGATGTCGTTTTTGGCAAGAAGCCCTAGGCCTAGGCCTAGGGTAGGCCCTACTACTCAGTTTAAAGTTTACATTATTTACAGTAATGAATTAAATAATAAAAATATGTTACACGTATATCCACGAAGGAATCATGGACCTTATAGTTCCACTGAAGAATGAATGAAATGACAAAACATATTGTAGGCTAAGATTAGGTAGCATAGCCTAGCCTGAGCCTAGGCCTCGCGTACTCTCTAACAACAACCTGCTCCCTGATTGATTCAATCAAACTCACCTCCTTTTTGACAACCCGTAGCAGCTCCACCCGCAAATCATCATCTGCAAAGCAAAATATTTTACGGCATTAACCCACTATTAAACACATGTAATATAAATCTACAAATGTGACGATCAAACATTAGATGTTCCTCATGGAAGCAGCAATATTACCTACCTGTATGGCTGGCCATTTTGGCCTTATTCAACAGTTTTCCTCTTTGAGTTAGCACATCGCCTATGCAATGCTTGTAATCCAGGCGAGAGAGAGATGCATTGGCTCCTCCTCCTCCTCCTCAGCACGGCCGGGTTGCGCGAAAATTGAGTGATGACGAAGAATCCTTCGTTCTTCAATGTGATTCGCTGTTTGAACTGCAATCTTATATACTCTACATATAACAATATGAAATAATAATAACGATATTA
>NW_022697493.1:0-1765 GCF_011630105.1 Anneissia japonica
GGGGATACAAACAATAATATTATAAAACGTCTATATCAAATGTTGGCCGGAATTAGATACCGGTATATAAACTAATAGTTTGGATTATGGTGAGATAAAAAACAAAAAAACACCATACCATCTTTAGGTCAAGATGCCTTGAATGAGCGTCTGCGGCTTATTTATTTAAAAAAAAAATTATCATTGGGGAGGGGTGACACCCTTACCAAACCCTTGCCCGGCTCGGCCACACGGCCTTCGAATGGCGCAACGCGCCAAAGCACAACTCTTGCCCAGCCTGTCAGGGGTACAACTCTTGCCCTGTAGTCGGGGAAATCCTAGCGCCGCCACTGATAGGTTACATTGTGACTTCCTATTACTGCATACGCTTTTCATTCGTTCAATTCTTTTAACAACAATTCAGCAATCACTGTGCTTAAAGTTTGCCATTCTTTTTAATGATTTTAACACGACAATTAACTTAACTTAAGGAAATTCAAATGTAAAATTTGTAGTAAAGTTTTAATTCATTAACATTTTTATAGTTATGGTATTTGTGGCATTTATTTAGTATTTATTATTGTAACTTTATTTAAATTTCTAAAAGGACTTTACCTGACTCTTATTATTACTTTCATTTAAATAGTACCCTTCAACTAAAACACATCAGTGTATTATTTTGAATTATATAGATAGATATAAGCCTATATAAATAATATTACGGAGAGCATGCTTAAAGAAATTTTTTATTTTTCTTTGCCTACTTTGCTAACCCTAATTAATTTTCAATTATAGGCCTACATACAATAATCTTATTAAAACTGTTATTAAATACTTTATTTATATAATCCTAGTACAATGTTATACTACTTAATTATTTTCTTTGTTAATTTTGAAATAAAACATTTAAATGAACAGATTATTTTTGTTTCAATAGAAATATTAATATGATGATGAACTCTGGCTGGATGGACCACCCTCATAAAATTAAAATAAAATGATTAAAGATGCAGAGTTTTAAACAAACGAATAAATACCTGAATGTTCTGAAAATAAGTAAATGTAATTATGTAATCTATGAAAATGTTCTGTTTTAATTAAATTGTATTCATTATTATGGAAATAAGGTTTTACTACTAAATTACAAGTTTCATTTTATAACTGTCATTAAATGCAAGAAAAATATTAATGATAGTGATCAGATAGTTCAATAAAATCAGATAAAAAGAAAATACATTATCAACCTACAAGTTGTAAAAATAATTAATTAAATCAAAGTCGTATAAATCTACGTAATCTAATCTATAACCTAATACTATTGTAGATCAAGATAAACACAAGCCCACCAAACATTGTCCACCTAACTGCCTACCCCAGTTCAACAATGTGGGTGGTTTTTGTCCGGTGTTTGTCATACATTCAGGAAAAATATGTATCTGACAATTGAAAAAAAGGCCTAGTGAGATTTGAACTCACGACCACTAGTTTACAAGACTAATGCTCTAACCACTGAGCTATAGAGGTAATCGTTCGAAAACAAAATTTAAAATTTGTTTTTCGTGGCCTCATGGTAAAGTATCGAGACGGCGTCTTTAGCATCGCCACAGATCGCAACTTACAGACAAGACAAAATGTAATATATACAATATATAATATAATAATATAGTATATAATATGTATATATGTATATAATGATTGTAGGTTCCACGTATGTCTTGATAATATAAAATGAGTACGAATGCACAAAGTAGAGTCGTATACGTTGACATACCGTAATTCATTCGTA
>NW_022697494.1:0-1237 GCF_011630105.1 Anneissia japonica
TACTCGACGTCCGCGTATTCGAGATCGGTCTGCGGGTCGCGGACGCGAGTGTATACTCGACATTCGTTCGTGTACTCCAAGTACGCCTACACGACGTCCGCGTACTCGAGGTCGGTGAGCGAATAGCGGACACAAATTTTTTCCATTTTCAGAAAATTTTTCTAAATTTGAAATAGAGACTCGTCTTGTCTGCCGTTTACTCGACGTCCGTCCGTGTACTCCACGTCCATCTACTCGACGTCAGCGTACTCGACGTCCGCGTACTTGACGTCCGCGTACTCGACGTCCGCGTACTTGACGTCCGTCTTCTGGTCGCGGACACAAATTATTTCCAGTTTCAGAAACTTTTTCCAAAGTTGAAATAGAAACTCGTATCGACTGCTTTAACGAAGTCGGTCTGAGATCCGCGGACACGTCCGTGAACTCGACGTTGTTCGTCGAGTACGTGTGTGTACTAGACGTCCACATTATCGAAATTTTTTTCCAGCTTTCATAAATTTATACAAGTCAAGCGAGGCCGACCCGCCGTCCGCGTACTCGAGGTCGGCCGGCGAGTCGCGCACGCGAGTGTGTACTCGACATCCGTTCGTGTACTCCACGTCCGTCTACTCGACGTCCGCGTATTCGAGATCGGTCTGCGGGTCGTGGACGCGAGTGTATACTCGACATTCGTTCGTGTACTCCAAGTACGCCTACACGACGTCCGCGTACTCGAGGTCGGTGAGCGAGTCGCAGACACAAATTATTTCCAGTTTCAGAAAATTTTTACAAGTTGAAATTAGAGACTTGTCTTGCCTGCCGTATCGGCGTACGCGACGACGGTAGTCGAGTGGAGGACATGTCTGTCTTCTCGACGTCCGCGTACTCGTGGTCGGTCGGCGAGACGCGGACGCGAGTGTGTACTCGAAGTCCTTCCGTGTACTCGACGTCCGCGTACTCAAGGTCGGTCGGCATGACGCGGACGCGAGTGTTTACTGAAAGTCCTTCCGTGTACTCGACGTCCGCGTACTCGAGGTCGGTCGGCAGGACGCGGACGCGAGTGTGTATTCGTTGTCCGTGTACTCGACGTCTGCGTACTCGAGGTTGGTCGGCAGGACGCGGACGCGAGTGTGTACTAGACATCCGTTCGTCTACTCCACGTCCGTCTACTCGACGTCCGCGTACTCCAGGTTGGTCGGCGAGTCGCTGAAGTGAGTGTGTACTCGACATCCGTACGTGTACTCCACGTCGACGTCCG
>NW_022697495.1:0-1234 GCF_011630105.1 Anneissia japonica
AAACAGGAAGGCCAAAACTAAACTTTAGAGGCGTGCCTCAATAAATAAGCCAAATGATTTATCCAAATGATTTATATATATATATATACTTTACTTGATGAATTATACTTAAAAATATTGAAAATACATTTTTATTTTTTTATTCATAAAACTGCTTTGAATAGTGTTACAAGAAACTAAATTAATGTAAGGTAAAATGTAACATTGTCTATAAAATGAAAATAACTTTTGTTCATACTTAACAAAAGAGAACATTTCACTGTGTCAAAAACAGTTTAAACATTTTGTTTTACTGATTCCTCCTAAAAATAAATTATAATATCATAGGTCTGTCACTGAACTGGTTGAACACGTTTGACATTTCTAATCATTATTGAAGAACTTAATGAAGAATATCCAAAGGTGAACTCATAAAAGGCCTAAATTATTATAATTAAATAAATATATTGACATGAGAATTATTTTACAAAATTTAATGAAAATTTATTCTCAATTACGTCCTTTTCAACGATTTCACTAGTACTAAGCATACTGTATTAGGCCTAGAATACTGGATAGGTTGCCTTTAGGTCAAATTAGTCCGCTATTGCAGCTGAACTACCCCACAAAGAACGGTTCTTTTGGTGTTCCTAGCACGGTATTGATTCCGTGCAATGAACCATCCTTTAGGATGCCAAAAAGGAATGGTTCTTTTTTTGTAGGCCCCATTTCCACTGCAAAAAACCGTTCTTAAAGAGAATGGTTCTTTCTAGTTAGTAGAAACAGGCTGTATGATATACATGTTCATTTTACCTTATACAGAGAGGTCAACCACATTTAGTGTTGGGCTCTTAGCCCATACTGGTCATCTAGGCACCAATTTGGCTCCCCTTTTCTAAAAAATACATTAAATAAAAGTCATCCTTTATAGCTATGATACATAATTTGTAACGTTTAATTTCCGTTTGTTATGTCTCTATTGAGTTCACCTGTTTATAAATGACCATGTTTAATTGCTCATCTTACAGTTAATGTACATGATGCGTTTGATCATAGGTCTGTCACTGAACTGGTTGAACACGTTTGACATTTCTAATCATTATTGAAGAACTTAATGAAGAATATCCAAAGGTGAACTCATAAAAGGCCTAAATTATTATAATTAAATAAATATATTGACATGAGAATTATTTTTTTGTAGGCCCCATTTCCACTGCAAAAAACCGTTCTTAAAGAGAATGGTTCTTTCTAGTTA
>NW_022697496.1:0-524 GCF_011630105.1 Anneissia japonica
CGCATAATTTCGAGGAGCGCGGAGGAGCGCCGGCGCGATCGCGCGCCTTTTAAATCAAGGTCTGGGAGGAGTTGTTTGTAACTCAGTAATGATTATTTTCACCATTGACAGTTGTACTTTGCAGATGATGTTATTTTTGTTAAAAAATATTTTTTATTATAAAATTAAATGCATAAATGTATTAGTGATTATTGATGTTATTGTTATTTCACTATTGTTGAGAATATTATTGTATAATTTTTAATAAAAATTATGATTCAAGATTTAAGATTCAGTTATTTATTTCTACTTGAGCTATCAATGGCTTGTCCACTCACAGAAATGCTGCAATCACATCAAAATTACATTTGAGTAAACAATGCCATCTTCAACCAAGTTCATTAAGTAAACTTAGAAATGAAGAGCTCTGCCATAATAGCTAGGGTGATATTAGCGGGATCAAGGGCCAGGTCGTAAGCGACACAAAATTATTTTGTTGTTATCAATGATTATCAGTAGGTTTTTCACACTTGCAAATTGATATT
>NW_022697497.1:0-1325 GCF_011630105.1 Anneissia japonica
TATTATTATTATTATTAAAATTATTATTAATAATAATAATAATAATAATAATAATAATAATAATATGTTCATTATTACTAATATTATTATTATCACTATTGTATCCTTTTATCCTTGTATAATTTTCCTTTTTTCTCCATTTTTTTTATTTTTCAAACTTTAGGTGGGGACCAGGCAGGTCCCCACCAGGGAGTGAGCAAGCAAACAAGAACATCCCTAAAATGATCAATATCTGATTTACAATTTTTTTTTTTAAATATGATTATTAATTATTATTATTATTAGGTGGTCAATCTGTAAAATTTCGTCCCTGGACCTTTCTTTTTATTCCAAGGGTAGTTTTAAACTGATAACATTCATTAATACCAATAACCAGTTAGCTGCACTGAGCAGTAAATCTAGTAAATAATGCAGTATTTAAGCCAGACTTAGACTAGGAAGGGAGGGAGTGGCGAGGGGGGGGGGGAGCCTAGCCTAGGCGTGGTTGGTTGAACCTCTGTAATAAAATCGAGTCTAGGCTATGCCTAGGTTAGAGACCTATGTCTACATAGATAGGGCTCTATAGTACTAGTAGGCCTTAAGCCTAATATACTGTAGGAGGCTAGTAGTAGAAATAGTGAATTCAAATATAGGCCTGCACTGAGGTAATAGAACACTAGGAAGGTACTATTAGGGGGACCCACTATGACAATCAAAGTAGGGAGCCTCTTGGCAATTCTAAATACCTAGGCCCTTCACCCCTAAGCGAGAGGCCCGGCTTTTTCCCACACATGATCTAGCCGAAAGTTGTTCATCTAGGCCTAAACTAGGTTATGCCGAGGGCCTTGGTCTAGGCCTAGGCCTAGGTTGACTGAACTTTAATGTTTTTTAAAGCATTAGAGTTAATATAAGTCTAAACTTTTAGAGAAAGACATGATATACATACCTGTATACGTACTATTTTGAATCCAAAAAACCCAGTAAATGCGTGTGTTTACAGTCATAATTCGGATGAACTCCAAAATGGCGTATTTAGAAATTGGTTTAAAAATCTACGCTGGTTCCCGGCGTTTAATGCTGTTCCAGTATAGTAATTAAACTGTTGTAATCTGGTTGTATATACAATATACAGGACGGCATAAGCCAGATTAGGATTATATAACCCTCGCATATTGCATTTTACAAAGACAGTCACCAGTCCTACATATATGAATATGATGACAGTAGAATAATGGGGTGGTTATTACAGTAGATAGACCTTATGTGTATATATATACATAAAAAAAAAATGAGTAGTTTTATACGATTTTTTCCATGAATCCACAAATCCTAAAAAGAAAGGGGGG
>NW_022697498.1:0-556 GCF_011630105.1 Anneissia japonica
TGAAATTAATTATATTTTTATCTACTGATTTTCAAACAGCAGATATAAGTTTTCTCTCTGTAAACAGGATATTTTTCCAACTCTTCAAATTACAGTCTCAGTAAAAATTTTGCAAGTGCATGAAGTATTTTTGTAGAAGCGGTTGGCGCATCGGTTGTGGCTTGGACAACTCAAGGTCGGGTGTTCGAAACTCTCGCTGTGCAAATCGCTTGTTGTGTTCTTGGGCAAGGCACTTTACCTACGGTTGCCTCTCTCCACCCAGGAGAGTGGGTACCTGGAAGGTTTAAACACAACTGCGCTGATTATTAGCTGCAATATCATGGAATAATATAATTTAATTTAATAATTTAAGTTGTGTTGAGCACGTGTTTGATCCAATGACCGGGGTAGTAATGTGAAGTGCTTAGAGGCTTTGTGCATGAAGCGCTATAAGAACGACATATTATTATTATTATTATTATTATTATTATTATTATTATTATTATTATTATTATTCTTATTATTATTATTATTATTATTATTATTATTATTATTATTATTATTATTATTATTATTA
>NW_022697499.1:0-805 GCF_011630105.1 Anneissia japonica
AAGATTGGAATCACCTTCATTTTCATTGGTCGTTGAATTTCTAATTTCCCACCAAAAGCTTTTTTTAGTCAAAATCTATGCGGACTGATAGGTAAGCACTCACTGTGCTGTAATTGGTTGTGTACGAACTCGTATAGTGTAGCACTATAGCAGGTATAGGCGGATCGATTTAGGCTAAGCCAAAATTTGTCCAGGCCGGACCAATTTTATCCAAGGAGGAATGATTTTGGCCGGCCAAAATCAGTCCCCCGGACAAATTTTAGCGGCTAAAATCGGTCCCCCGGACCAAATTTAGCCCGGACCAATTTTGGCGTGGCAGGCCTAATAGAATTGTTTATTATAATATATTTTTAAAGGAATTTGCGCGGTAACAAATTAACTGATCTGAATAAATGTGCATTCAATGGTTTGAAAAGTCTTGAAGCGTTTTAAGTGGTGATCCTCTAATAATCTTTAATAATCTGTTATTAATAAATAACACACAAAACCAATAATTGAATATATATTGTTATTGATCACATGACGAGTGTAATCTACAGATTATGAAAATCATACCGATTTTATATTTCATAACAATCGATTTTATACCAAGAATACATTACTTTACAAATAATTAATTTAACACCATTTATTATTTTCACACATTACTTATTTTATATAAAATATTGATCGAAATGAATTTATAGACATCGGTAAACACATGTATGTATTGTATAACATATGTAAAGAATTATCATTTGATGTCGGATTATGCCTGTTTTATGTATCAGAAAATCAGTAATTCATGGTGTATTTAAACTCACAC
>NW_022697500.1:0-673 GCF_011630105.1 Anneissia japonica
GGGGCAGATTTCCCCAACGAGAGCAAAGTGAGCGTGGTCGAGCATCGCTTAAAATGTTTCGAAAGTGGTCCAGGGGAAAAGCCCCCGCAAATTTTGACAGTCGAGGGGTTTCAAATGCTTATTTAATCGATTTTAGAGTCAACGATTATGTAGGAAATACATATAATTGTTTTCTCCCCGACTAATTGTGGTTTTACCCCAACAGAGGGTGGGGGCGTGGCTGCTCTCCCCGATAGGGGATGCCTGGTGGACCCTGGCCCCCGCCCCGCCGTTGGCACCAACCCTGGACACTATTTAGTATATGCCTAACTGTTTTATTCTAAATCTTGACAGAAATATGTTTCTGATATAAAATATGGTCTTTTTGAAATCAGTAAGGGAGTGCCAAAAAAAAATAGATTTGGGAACATATACAATGAAATAGAAAAGAAGACCAGGACATACCTTCGTCATTAAATTGACTAAGGTTTAAAAGGTTTAATACAGACACAATGTGTACATAAGCCCAGAGTCCAATTACAATATGTAATTTATGTATAGTAATTATATATATATGATATATATTATTATTATATATGATATATGTTATATATTAATATATATACATATCACTATATATATCACTATATAATTATATATATATATATACAGTATATATATATATATATATATA
>NW_022697501.1:0-1665 GCF_011630105.1 Anneissia japonica
ACTCGTCCTCAGTGACGAGTTCAAATCTAGTCTTCATCTTCTTTTTTTTATTCTTCTTTCTTTCTTCCCTTTTTTGTTCGCACGATATCTCAAAAACTGCCACGAGTTACGCACAATTGCTGTCAGCGATTATTTGCCTTTGTCTGGAATAGTCATGGTAAGCTTTTCAACGCGCTTTGTCATGCGTGACGTCATTTACGCGCAATTTTGCGTTTTTATATTATCGATAATATCAGCGTAACCAGTTGCCATTTCGAAATCGTATTAAGTGAGTATTAACTTCGGGTTAATGTTAAATGTACTGTACCCTAATTTGACGCGTGCGCTCCACTACGTGCGTGTACGCGTGCGTCAAAATTTCAAAATGCTCAAAATTACTTTTTGACTAAATTATTGAACGTTTTAGGCCATTTTAGGCATTTCAAATTTTTTTGAAATTTTCCACTACGCGCGCGCATTTTAACGTGCGCAGCACGTACGAAAGCTAGATATTATGTTTTTTTTACATATTTTAGGTTCCTGACGTTTTTTTCACAAACTTCCAATCTTTTTGGTCATCTTTTGGCCAATAGCAATACCGTACGTGCGCATCAAACATAGGTATCTTTGGCCGTATTTGTGCTCTATACAGTGAAATTATGCTAAAATGAGGACTATTTTCATTCAGTTATATCTCCTAAAGTTAAAAGGTGACCCCCATTTTTTATTACATATTCTGAAAGCACTTGAGTTGTAGATATGATTTTATAGATCATAATGGCCGATCAGATATTGTGACGTCATCATATTGGCATCTAAATTCAAAGAAAGTGAATTATAGCTATGACGTCATTTTTTAAAATACGCATTTGAGCGTATCCCGCTTATCCTTGGTCGATCGTCTTCCAACTTTGAGTATGTTATAGCTGAGACAATTCTCTTTCATATATTTGACTTTTTTTTACAATTTGATGACGTCATCATGTTCAAAAAAATTGTTTTTTCTTACCCCCTCATTTCTCTTTCTTCAAAACGTTGATTACCCCATATAATCTTAACCATTCGTCATTTCTAAATCATATTAGGTGAGCATAAGCTTCAGGTCAAGGTTGATTGTTATGTACCTTAATTTTCCGTTCGCGCCTTTTAGCGTGCACGTAAGCGTGCGTCAACATTTATTTATGCATAAAACCATGAATATTTTTAATCAGTTATACCTCTTTAGGATGAAAGGTGACCCCTAATTTCTATTACTTAATCTGAAAGCACATGAGTTGTAGATACGATTTTTTACTTCATAATGGCTGATCGGACATTGTGACGTCACCATATTGCCATTTGAATTAAAAAAACTGAATTTTTATTTATAATGCCATTATGTTTATACTCGTTTGAACGTATCTCGCTTATTCTTGATTGATTGTCTCCCACCTGTGAGTATGTTATAGCAAAATCAATTCTCTTGAAGACGTGTCCCTTCATTTTTCATTTTGATCACGTCAACATGGTCAAAAAGAATGAATTTTTGGAGCCCTTTTATCTCTCATTTTTAAAAGATGTAAAACGATAGAACAGAGTGAGGGCGGCAGACTGTATTTCAACGCTATCAGACTAATATATGTAGGTTATGTGAAGGGAAAGTTCGTGTGGCATTACCAACTAACAGGCGGTTTTAAATACACTTGA
>NW_022697502.1:0-506 GCF_011630105.1 Anneissia japonica
TAAAACCTAATTTAGCACTATGAAAGTAAGCATAATTTCAGTAAAGGATACTGCCCAGGCCTACTTCTACCACTAGTCGTTTATATCTAAATCTTGAGGCTCTTAGTGTTAGACCTCAGTAGACCAGCCGTAGGCCTAGACTAGGCTAGGTACTACTGAAGCTACTAGGCCTAGCCTAGGCGCACTTACAAAATTTTACACAAAATGATTATGATATTATGTAAAAAATTAAAATCCAATTCGGCTTTGTTCAAACGAAGAGTAATCTTTTCATATTTCCTTAATAAAGAAACTGGTAATCTTCTTGAACTGAAATCCTTGATAATAGAACCAAATGGACGTAAGTTGACAAAAAATACAGCGCATTTTAAAAATAACACAAAAGATTTAATGGCAGACATGTTTCGGGTTACCTTCAACCCATCATCAGTTAACAAAAAGCAAAACAGAAATGAACCAAATACTTTTCTTGTAGACTAAATGTATAAAGGTTCATATCCAGGAAG
>NW_022697503.1:0-1113 GCF_011630105.1 Anneissia japonica
TACCAGAAATCCCTAAAGCTGAAAGTCGATCAATAAGAGACTTACACCGATTGTTGACACAGTTGTTGGTCTACGGCAACATGTTGCTGAAAGGACTCATAAATCTGGTCACATTCTTGATCTTTTAATCAGTCGTCACTCCTCCAGTGTTATCACAGGTGATGTCAAAGTTCATCCAGGAACGCCTTCTGATCATTACGCAGTGAAATGTTATCTCAATTGCATTCCTCCAAAGGCACCTAGAAAGACTCTAAAATATCGTAAGATCAGGCAGATTGTCATTGATGATTTTAAATGTGACATTGAATCCTCGGAACTTTGCACTAATCCTGCGAGTGATCTTGATGGGCTTGTGAACCAGTACAACACCATCCTCCATGACCTTTTGAATAAACACGCGCCGCTTGTTGAAAAGACTGTTACTGTGAGACCAAATGCTCCTTGGTACAATGATGAACTTAGAGCAGCCAAGCAAGACAAAAGACGTGCTGAAAGGCAGTATGCGAAGTCCAAGCTGGAAGTTCACAAACAAATCTACGCTGGTAAGTGTAAGCTATACAAAACCTTGC
This sequence comes from Anneissia japonica, assembly GCF_011630105.1. Taxonomy (NCBI): domain Eukaryota; kingdom Metazoa; phylum Echinodermata; class Crinoidea; order Comatulida; family Comatulidae; genus Anneissia; species Anneissia japonica. The sequence goes on from NW_022697503.1 coordinate 570, forward strand.
TTGAAACAGCAAAGGAAGACCACCACCGAACACAGATTGAGAATAGCAACAGTAAAGAACTTTTTCGCGTTGTCGGTAAATTATGCAATCCTTCGTCTGAACCTGTCTTGCCAGATTGTGATACACAAGAACAGCTTGCAGAAGACTTTGCAGCATTTTTTGTTGACAAGATTAAAAACATTCGCAATGTTCTTGACTCCACCGACTCTCAGGCCGTCTCAGTTGATCTTCAAACTACCTGTAGCAGCATCCTGAGCGATTTCAAAGAACTCTCGCCGGTTTCTGTCCGAGAAGCGATCATGCAGTCACCTAACAAAAGCTGTCCACTTGATCCCATTCCGATGGAACTGTTTAAGAGCTGCGTGGACAGTCTCCTTTTACCAGTTACTACTATCATTAATTGGTCTTTGTCTTCTGGCTACATTCCATCCAGCTTAAAATCTGCTAGGGTGACACCTCTTCTGAAGAAGGCAAACCTCGATAGGAATGACTACAAGAACTACCGCCCAGTTTCTCAGCTTCCTTTTATGGGGAAGTTGCTGGA
>NW_022697504.1:0-3047 GCF_011630105.1 Anneissia japonica
CTCTAGAGCCTCGTTTTGTTTTTCGGAATTTGAATGACAGGTGTGATCTGCATAAACCGTGAGCCCTAATGCTTTCAGTAACAGCTAAGCGAGAAACAATATGTAACGAACCGATACTAATGAGTTGAGTACGGCTGTATACCAAATCGGGCATAGTCCACAAGGCCTAGAAAAATTCATCGATGATTTGGTTTAAATATCATTACTACCAATCCAAGACATAGACCATCGATAACATAAATCAATGCACTGGCATAAACATCAAAAGGACAGCAACTGTTGCGATGATACTTCTTAGATTTAAGTTGGAAAATCGTAAAAAAAAAAAGGAGCACAGTAAACAGAGAGGTGCAACCTATGCAGGTGCTAACCTTAATATGTAATATTAAATGGGCTTATACTTTAGGTAAAAGTTGAATGTTTGGTATCTTACTTTTTTGTTTGCGCGTCGTAACGTGCGCGTACGCGTGCGTCAAAAATGACTTATGCTTATAATTATACCTATTTATAATCAAATATAGCTCCTTAGGATGAAAGGTGACCCCAATTTTTATTACATATTCTGAGAGCACATGAGTTGTAGATACGATTTTATAGATCATAATGGCTGATCGGACATTGTGACTTCATTATATTGCCATTTAAATTTAAAAATCTCAATTTTATATTATATCGGCTTTAATTTATACTCGTTTGAACGTATCTCGTTTATTCTTGATTGACTGTCTCTCACCTGTATGTTATAGCTGAAACAATTCTCTTTTGGACGTGTCCCTTTATTTTTTATTCTAACGACGTCATCATGGTAAAAAAAAAAAATTTTGGAGCCCTGTCATCTCTCTTTTTCTCAAATTTGTCCAAAAAAAATCATTGACAGACGAAAGAGGGCGGCAGACTGTATTTCGGAGCTATCAGACTGATGTTCATGTTATATGATGGGAAATTTTGTGTGACATTACCAACTGACAGGCTAATGAAACGCGCGTACGCGAAAAATTAAATTTGCTCAAAATCGTGTTTTGACTAAATTAGAGCACGTTTCCGGTATTTCTGAATTTTTTTCCGAACCCCTCATCTTCCTTTCTTCGAATTTTTCCGCAATATAAATTTTGCAACTTGCTTTCGCCATCATGAAACCAACATCTATCTACACAACGCACGAGGATAAATACTGAATGCATCAGCAAAAAAATGAACCTCAAAAGGTGACGACCTACATTCCAATATCAAGTTTGCCAGAAACTCATGAACCTTCACGGCCAAACAAACGCCATCATACGGCGAAATTCGGCCAAACTTCTTTTTTTTTTTCAAAATATCTGCCGAAATTTTGTCATGTTAACAACATTAGCAAATATAACCCATAATTCCACCAAATTATCATTGCATTGGGAGCTGCAACGATAAACTATTAACCGTAAATCAATCAAAAGCCTACTCAATATTTAGTTACTACTCTTTTTTCTCGCAATATAGTTTGGCCGTGCCTTTTTATTTTCTACTGCCAGCGCAATTTTAATAAGGCCAAATTTAAGAAATTTGACCGACATAATGGACAATTGACAACCCCGTCCACTATTATCTCATCCCCCACCCCCGGAATTTAGAAATGAATTCTATTTTGCACCGTCTCCACTAAAATCGTCTCTAAGTACATGGCTGGACACAAACGGAAAATCTTCTGTAACAACTAACCATAGCCATAATGATTATGAAACTAAATGGCCATTAACCGCGCGTAAAAATTCCATCCCACCACAGCCAGCTATATAATTAGAACATTCACGTCAGAGGTTAGAAAAGAAAAAAAAACAAATCAAAAGTTTCACTATAGCATCCTGTATTTTCTCGCAGTTATTTTACATCTAATGTATCGATACAATGAAAAATCGTGCACTTCATAAAACATTGATTAGCATCATTGGAAACAAATCAAAATGCTTCATAAAAGTAACGAGCGAGAAAGAAAAAATACACATACTGATAAATTGAAAGCCATAACCATAATATTTATAAAACACATTCAGTATTAACTGAGCGGCAAATAACACAGTCACGTAAAAAGTTATAAAGGAAAAAAAATTACATTATAACAAACTTTCACGTATTTTTTTCTTATTTAATAGATGATTCAATACAATGACAGATTTTGAACTAGATAAAAAAAATCGACGAACACCATTACAAACAACCGAGACAACAGATTACGAATTTAACATATTATGACTTCCTTACACAGTAAAATTAAATGATTACATTATTTATAGTAATTGTACAACTAATAACAGAGCCGTACGCATGCATCGAAGGTATGAATAAATTTGCGCATCTTGATTTTCAGTGAAAATAAGTCAATATCATTCTTATTATTTATAATTGGCTGCACCTTCTCAGTTCATTTTGAACTTTTCACATTTTCTTTAGTCTAGCGCCATATAACGTCCATAAGCAATATAAACTGTATGTAACTCGTCACTGCTGATCTGCAGAAAAGAATCATTACGCTTTTGAAAAAATGTCGGTTATTTTCTATTTCAAGATGTCAACGTTCAAGTTTCCAATGCTGTATCTGCGGATCACCCGAACTCGTCTCAGTGACGAGTTCAGATCTAGTGGTTAATATTGTCATTTACCATGTCTATTTACAACAGTCACCATAGCTATGTATTCCATGTTTAGTAAGAATAATTGTTTGCAATAATACAACAATATTTACTTCATACGCATCGATGATTCGTGTACAATGGGCATCATCAAACGGCCAAGGCCAGGGGGAATTCCATCAACCAAACCTGCCTTCATAGACTCGAAAACTTGCACAAATGAAACACTGTCATCGATTTAGCCGAAATCTATAATTTTCAACTTCAAAATGAACCGTCCTTCAAAAGTTGCAGAAACCGCACAAATCATTTTGCAAGTATTTAGACAAAATTTTTAAAACAACAAAAAATTGGCCTCGACGCTTGACAAACACAGATCGGAGAACACGTTCCGCGGAAGCAGGGTGATAACCTCACTACAACAGATGCTTCGCAAACTTCCAT
>NW_022697504.1:4710-6961 GCF_011630105.1 Anneissia japonica
TGTGAGATCTTACACCAGGGGTGGTTTTCTTTTTTCCTTTCCTTTTTCTTCTTTTGGGTGATATTAGGCCAGCATAACTCAATAATGAAACAAGAAATGAAATACAGTAATATTTATATAAGGTCCTATACAATTTAAACAATTGATGAATAGAAAATTGATGTAGGAATATAATAATATGTATAAACTTAAATATTATAAAGCATGATATTCATGACACTTAAATACAGTTTAGAAATCGAGAAATATTATAAATGAACTCTGCCCTGCTCTGAAGTAACTGTAGACATCGGATATCTTTGGCTTAAACTGTAATAAAGTGAGTTCAACCCTGTCCATCAGACGCAAACTCGCTGTTTTAGAGGTATGATGCCAATGCCGATTTTTTTTTTCGCAATTGTTTTCAAACTTACTAAGTATTCAGTACATTGCCACGTCAGGTAGGGCCAAATTACAACTATGCATGTTTCTCCTGACGCAAATCCAGTTATTGTCTATTCCATCACGACAATAACAATTACTATCAACACTGCAGTAACCGCTGCTTGGACTCGAATTTTAACCTTGGCCATCAGGCGCAAGCTCGGTGGTATACAGGTATGATGCTAGGCTATTGATCTGAAGGTCGAGGGTTCGAGTCCCACCCGAGAACTTGCGATTTTTTTTCGCAATTGTTTTCAAACGTACTCAGCATTCGTCAGGTAGGGCAAAATTACACCCATACATGTTTCTCCTGACGCAAATCCAGTTATTGTTTATTCCACCACGACAATAACAATTACTATCAACACTGCAGTAACCGCTGCTTACTTGGACTCGAATTCAACCCTGACCATAAGGTGCAAGCTCGGTGGTCTAGAGGTATGATGCCAGACTAGTGATCTGGAGATCGTGGGATCGAGTCCCACCCGAAAACAACGTACTGAGTATTCAGTACATTTCTACGCCAGGTAGGGCAAAATTACACTTTTTGCCCTACGCAAATCCAGTTAGTCTATTCCATCACGACAATAACAATTACTATCAAAGTGAGTTAACATAATTAAGTCGTGAGATAACAAGATACCTGATTATATGGTGACTAGTAGATTCATCGATATATTTGTGGATGTGTGATATATTTCTAAGGTAATAATTAACAGACTGGCAGGTGGAGATGTCATAGTCAGTCTGCTGTCAAAGATTTCTTACTTTCTGAGATGTTCTAATTTAGAAATTACTCAATTTCACTGTATTTTTAATGTTATACAATGACAACAAAATTATTGAATGAATAAATGAATGAGGTTACAGTAAATTACTCAACGTTTGATAATTTACTCAAATGAGCACAACTCGCCGCAATTGAATAACTCTGTCTTGTTATCGTTAATGCACTACATGCAACAGTGAACATCCAAAACTGAACACAGATTGAGAGACTGGTGAGGATTCTTGTCATATAAATTTGATTATTGAGATCGAATCATTTAAAGATCATCAGCATATATATGAAACTGAATACCAACATGACGACTAATAGCATAGAAAAGTCCGACGTACATAATAAGATAATAATTAAGAACCGACACAAGAAACCTAGGACAAGCCATAGCTAAGAATTCTATCATCAGAAGTTCTGCAACCAATCTTAACCTTACATTTTCTCTCCTGCAAGTAGGACTTAAACTAGATAAGAACAGTAAAGCGAAAAACTTCAGAGAGTCGAGTATACATTCATTATTCCTGAACTTTATATATAAAAGAAAAAGCATTCAGTGTAAATTTTATGACTCTTTTAGTTTTTTTCCTGCTGGAATGACAAATATACACTTTGGAGGATACTGAATCGAGTCATTAATTTTACGCAAATTTTTAAAATGTAAATTAGCTAAAATACGCAAATTAAGAGTGGAAATATAGGGACACAATATCTTGGCAACCACTTATCGTAGAGAGGAGTTGTTATTTTTTCTAAAACTGTTGAAAACATGCACGTTTCAAATTTATCTCAATGGAAAATTTTCTTTAAAAATGAACGAAACCCATTTTGTTGACATTTATAATAGTATACATATGTATATTAAGTGTGAAAATATAGGGTTCCATATCTTGGCAACCACTTGTAGTACCGTGAATAGTTGATATATACAGTACCGGCCAGTTTTATTGCAAAAATTCAACGCATTCAACCCGTTGCGTTTTCGTTGACAACGCGTTGGCGTTTTCGTTGGCGTTGTCGTTGAAACTGTTGACATCGTTGAGAGCTCAG
>NW_022697504.1:7404-11179 GCF_011630105.1 Anneissia japonica
AATTGATATATATATATATATATATATATATATATATATATATATATATATATATATATATATCGATCGAAGTATGCTGAATTGAATAAGCTTTGTCACCAATAATTTTTACACCCCGTAATATGCCAATTAGGGCGATAATCTAGGATTTCCATATCTTAGGAGCATTTGTCATAGAGACATGAATCGTTTTTATTTGTTTTTCAATGTTTTTTTTTCGAATAAAGTTTGTAACCAAATTTTACACACTCAAGTTTAGCACGATGATTCGAATAAAGCTTGTAACTAAATTTTCCACATTCCAGTTTTATATGAAAATCTGCTTAAATATGCAAATTGGGGCAAAAAAGCAAGGTTCCCATATTTTGGCAACAATTAGTCGTAAAATCTCACTTCTTTTTCTGAATTTTCTAAGTTTACATTACTCTTATTCCACTTAAAAAGAAACCGAAAACGCAATTTTGTTGAATTTATTTGCTTGATATGCAAATTAGGTGTCGAAATATAGAATGTCTATATCTTGGCATCTACAGATTACAAAATTAAAATGATAATATAATTTTCAAGAAATGACAAGTACACGGACTATATACAGACGTGTAAACAACCCTATTCGATACGTGTTTCAGACATATTAAAAATACGTTTAAATAGGCCTATACCTTTGTAAAATGGTTATTATTACCTTTTGATTTGATTTCGATTGTATGAGGACCATTATCGAGCCTGGCATACGTCACATCCCTGGTAAATAATATGGTTAACATCGTTAAATATGTTTATCTATTTCGAAAGATTACTTGATTCGAGTTTCATGTTTTATGTTAATACCAATCAATTCAATTCAAAAATAGCATTTATATCCTTCAAAAACGTAATTACAATTTTCTAAAAAATGTAACAAATAAACAGATAAGTATTGAAGAGGGCACAATTCCTAAAGGCAGAGCTTGCGATAGATGTGTCTAAAACATTTAATAACACATTAATAAAAAGATGACAAACATTAATAATGATAATAATAGTAATGATAAAGCATTTCAATAATATATAAATGAAAAATATTATAAATATACATACAATAAAAATAATTAAAATAAGGAAATAAAAAAAACTATTTTTTAGTCTAATTTCAACTAACATATGAAAAATCATTCAGTCAATATTATGGTTGATTAAATCATTTTTATTAGGTGCAAATATAGAACATGAATGCGATGGAACAATTAAATTCAGCTTTTATATACAAAAGAACATTGTTAACATGTATTAAGAATTTGGAGTTTTAATAAATTAAGAAAATAAAATTAAGGATCTGTACTACTTCTTGACGCCAGAGATTTTTCTTATGGTTTGCTTTAGGAGTATTTGAAGTTTACTTAGATTAGATGATGATAATATAATAACTTAATAATAATAATAATAATAATAATAACAATATTAATAATAATAATAATAATAATAATAATAATAATAATAATAGCAAAGCAATAGCAAAAGTAATAGTAATAATAATCATAACAATAATAATAATAACAATAACAATAACAATAACAATAACAATAACAATAATAATAATAATAATAATAATATTAATAATAATAATAATAATATTAATCAGTAATTTATAACTTCATCAAGGACGCAGTGAACAATTCTAAAGGATTTTGTAAACAAAAAAGATTTTCAAATTAGTTTTAAATGAGTTTAAATTTAAAGATTGTCTAACAGAAAGAGGTAAGATTCCAAAGATAAGGTGTATAAACAGAAAAGACTTTTGTTCATATGCTTATAGCTTTATTCTCTTTGACGGTGCTTGAAGAAAAAATGAATATTAAGAATGAAGATGGAAAAATTTCTCGGGGAAAAAGATAAATTACATATATAACAAATAGGCCATAGGCTAGAGGGGGTCACCGTGCACCCTCCCCATCCCACAGTTAAACTTCCTTGGTATCATTTTGTTGCTACGGGCATATAGAACAACAAAATTAATGTTAACAAGAAAAATATAGGGATACATTGTATGTACTCGCGTCATTTGTAATGGTCGTTAGTGTTTTATGGTCAATGCTTTTTTTAGGGGGGGATGGGTAACATTTATGCCCATAACCTGTGAATTAAAAATCCCATCAATGTTATTTTTGTAGCCATGTGTAGCACATATGTTTCTTAATCATATGCAGTTTAAATAAAATTAATCGGACAATTATTAACGTCACTAGAGGTCAAAAGGTCATCGACCTTTTTCTAAAAAGCAATTTTTTTCATAAAATATCAATAAACTTCAGTGTCATATGTCTAATTTTGGATGTATTTGATACAAATTGTGTTTTTCTTGTAGTTATTAACATATGGAATACAAGAATTGAGGTTAACAAGAAAAAAATTAAAATGCATTATGTACTATTGTTTATGATCCGAGAAATTTATAATCAACAACAGTTTTTGGGGTAGGGGGTAACATTTATGCTCATAGCCCTTGATTTAGTCAATGGATTTTTATGATGTTGGTATCAACATTTAGCCTATAGATTGGTCAGCCATTAAAATTTAAAAAATTTTGAAACAGGCAGAAATTGACGTAGCTAGAGGTCAAAAGGTCACTGACCTACACAGAAAAGTTGTATATTTATTCCCAAACACTCACCAACGTTTACAAATCTACAGTTGTGAGTAGATTTGATAAAAATTAGTATTTTCTATTATAAATAAACATATAGAATATTACACAATGATATTATCAAGAAAAATGTATATATTGATTAAATGTACTACTGTCGTTGTGTTATAATCTTAAAATTTGTAAACAACAGTTTTAGGGTAGGGGATAACATTAAATGCTCATAACTCTTGATTTACTCAATTGATTTGTATGATGTTGGTATCAACATTTAGCCTATAGATTGGTCAGTCATTAAAATTTAAAAATTTTTGAAATTGGCCAACATTGACGCAACTAGAGGTCAAAAGGTCATTGACCTACATAGAAAAGTCGTATATTTATTCCCAATTCACTCACAAACGTTTACAAATCTACAGTTGAGAGTAGATTTGATACCAATTAGTATTTTCTATTATTAATAAGCATATGGAATATCAAAAATGATATTAACAAGAAAAATGTATAAATTGATTAAATGTATTACTGTCATTTTTGATTACTTGTGTAATCATTGTGATGTTTGGGGTAGGGGTATATTTATTCCCAATTCACTCACAAACGTTTACAAATCTACAGTTGAGAGTAGATTTGATACCAATTAGTATTTTCTATTATTAATAAGCATAATATGGAATATCAAAAATGATATTAACAAGAAAAATGTATAAATTGATTAAATGTATTACTGTCATTTTTGATAACTTGTGTAATCAATGCTGATGTTTGGGGTAGGGGTTAACATTTAGGTTCATAACTCATGATTTATTAGATAGACTTGCATGATGTTGGTATTAACATGTAGCCTGTAGATTTTCCAGCCATTCAAATTTAAAACGTGTGCAGAAATTGACGTATCTAAAGGTCAAAAGGTCGTTGACCTCCGTAGAAAAATGCAAATTCTTCCCAAAAACCATGGCAGATATTCTTTATGACAATATATGGAAATATATAGTGGTGAAAGTTATGTTAAAAGTTTCCCAAACGAATAAAATAAACGAGCGGTACTGGATAAAAACAACTTGGTTTCTTGCCTCAAACAAGGTATCCATTCAAAGAAGTCTTATGAAGATGAGCCTATCCAAGTGATGAAAAGTGAATTACCTTTATACC
>NW_022697504.1:11337-13877 GCF_011630105.1 Anneissia japonica
TATGCTCATCTTCATAAGACTTCTATGAATGGATACCTTGTTTGAAGCAAGAAACCAAGTTGTCTTTATCCAGTACCGCTCGTTTATTTTATTCGTGTGGGAAACTTTTAACATAACTTTCACCACTATATATTTCAATATATTGTAATAAAGAATATCTGCCATGGTTTTTGGGAAGAATTTGCTTTTTCTACAGAAGTCAACGACCTTTTGACCTTTAGATACGTCAATTTCTGCACACGTTTTAAATTTGAATGGCTAGAAAATCTACAAGCTACATGTTAATGCCAACATCATGCAAATCTATCCAATAAATCATGAGTTATGAACCTAAATGTTAACCCCTACCACAAACATCGCCATTGATTACACAAGTAATCAAAAATGACAGTAATACATTTAATCAATTTATACATTTTTCTTGTTAATATCATTTTTGATATTCCATATGCTTATTAATAATAGAAAATACTAATTGGTATCAAATCTACTCTCAACTGTAGATTCGTAAACGTTTGTGAGTGAATTGGGAATAAATATACAACTTTTCTGTGTAGGTCAGTGACCTTTTGACCTCTAGTTGCGTCAATTTCTGCCAAATTCAAAACTTTTTAAATTTGAATGACTGACCAATCTATAGGCTAAATTTTGATACCAACATCATACAAATCAATTGAGTAAATCAAGAGTTATGAGCATTTAATATTATCCCCTACTCCAAAAATTGTTGTTGATTACAAATTCCAAGATTATTTTTTAATTTCCTTCACATCCAACAGCAAGTACACTTGCCACTTACAGGATGGAATGATGCTTTATAAACTAAGTCTCTTTATGAGGCTTAGAGAGTGGAGTTGTTTTGGTCGTGAGAAAAAGTCCTGCTGTGACAGGAATTGAAAACAGGACCCTGGGATCAGTAGGCAAGCATCTTAACCACTGAGCTATTCAACTCCACTCCATTACAACACAATGACAGTAGCACATTTAATCAATTTATACATTTTTCTTGATAATATCATTGTTTTATACTCCATATGATTATTTATAATAGAAAATACTAATTGGTATCAAATCTACTCTCAACTGTAGATTTGTAAACATTTGTGAGTGAATTGGGAATAAATTTACAACTTTTCTGTGGAGGTCAAAAACTTTTGACCTCTAGCTACGTCAATTTCTGCCTCAAAATGTTTTTTCAATTTGAATGACTGACCAATCTATAGGCTAAATGTTGATACCAGCATCATACAAATCCATTGACTAATTTAAGAGTTATGAGCATAAATGTTACCCCCTACCCCAAAAACTGTTGTTGATTACAAATTTCTTGGATCTTAAATATTGAAAATAGTACATAATGCATTTTAATTTTTTTTCTTGTTAACCTCAATTTATGTATTCCATATGTTAATAAATACAATAAAAACACAATTTGTATCAAATACATCCAAAATTAGATATCTGACATAGAAGTTTATTGATATTTTATGAAAAAAATTGCATTTTAGAAAAAGGTCGATGACCTTTGACCTCTAGTGACTTTAATAATTGTCGGATTAATTTTATTTAAACTGCATATCATTAAGAAACATATATGCTACACATTGCTACCAAAATAACATTGATGGGATATGTAATCCACAGGTTAATGGCATAAATGTTACCCTTCCCCCCAAAAAAAATATTGACCATATAACACTAACGACCATTACAAATGACGCGAGTACATACAATGCATCCCTATATTTTTCTTGTTAACATCAATTTTTTCGTTTCATATGCCCGTAGGAACAAAATGATACCAAGGAAGTTTAACTGTGGTATAAGAGACAGCCCCCCTCCAGCCCATGACCTAAAAGAAATTCATTTTATTTTGTTGAAAAAAAAATTAACTTTGCATGGTTCTGATCTCCGCTATACCTCGCAAGTATACAACGGCGGACGTAATTTGTGAATTTATTATCACTAAAAAAAAAATTTTTAATAATTTTACCATGAAATTCCGGTAATTAATATGGCCTTCGCGCCCGTTGGGTCGGGTCTGAGTCATTGCCATTTAATTTAGGTTGTGGGCTAAAAGGATTGCTGAACGGGGCCGTAGTTTGAATCTCACTGACACCAAGTAGGTTTTCATGGCTTTTTTTAATTCATAATTATTTTAATAATGACTTATATTTTTGTTTTTCGTGTATGTTTTACTCAGTTTTTTATTATTTACTTTCGTGGTTCCAAACCTCTCATAACGTCAAAGACGAAAAGCAATCAGACAGTACAGTACTTTGTATGAAAATCACATAATTTGGTTGATAATAATATGTAGGCTTCCTAAAGTGTAATTACTAAATCTTAATTATGATTATAGTTATTGCATTGTACACGGTTAAGTTAAATCAATGCGAGATCTTGTATTTAATCATAGTAAATATAAACATACACCACCATGTAAATTCTTCGCTCATACACGTCTTATTTTTGCTTATATTTTAAACTGCATACTTTGTATATTTAATTGATTGTTGAATATATATATATATATATAT
>NW_022697504.1:14053-15833 GCF_011630105.1 Anneissia japonica
CCTTGCCAAGCCCTAAGAACCAATACTTTACTTTTTAAATACAGAATCTAATGTCGTAAATTATATTTCTTGACCAAGCAAGTACTTGTTAAAACAAGAATTTCTATTCTTTCAAAAGTCATTATTGAACAACACAAGATCCCCGACACGATCGACGCGACAGCAAATCAACCCAACTTGGGGAATCCCCGAATTGGTTTGCACGTATTCTTGTAACAAGTTCGACTCAAAATTGAACCCCGGAGCAGGCTCAACGGTTTGATTTTCGTAATATAATTTTGCTGGTTTATTAAAAAAACGTAATTTATCTTAGTACAGCAGTATGTGTTACAATCATTTAATTTATTATTCATTGAGTTAATTTTTCAAAATATAAGTGATGAGCTGGAAATATATGTCTTCTTTTCACTCTACTCGCATTATTTTTGAATGACCGCACTTGATTGAAGAAGACGACATGCATGCGGTACTGTGTATGAAGCCTTTGCCAAAAACATGGAGAAATTCCCTTGTAAATCTATCATTTACCATGAAAATTAAAACAGCATTCTTCTAGGCCTAAGCTTACATTTTGTACGATACTAAATCATTAAACAAAGCAAATAAAATGTTTATTTCATTCAAAGTCATTGTCACAAACAACGTCCAACCAACCTTATTTATACGGCGATGTATGCAAAATAGGCTCAAGATTGGACTTCACCCATCACCTTCATTTTCATTTGTCGTTCAATTTCTAATTTCCCACCAAAAGATTTTTCCCTCAAAATCTATGCGGACCGATAGGTAAGCACTCACTGTGCTGTAATTGGTTGTGTACGAACTCGTATAGGTGTAGGCGGATCGATTTAGGCTAAACCGGACCAATATTATCCAAGGAGGACTGATTTTGGCCGGCCAAAATCAGTCCCCCGGGCAAATTTTAGAGGCTAAAATCGGTCCCCCGGACCAATTTTAACCCGGACCCATTTTGGCGTGACAGTTGAACCATGGAGGAAATATATTAATATATTTCCTCCATGGTTCAACGTACATTCCGGTGAACAAATTCGGGGATTCCCCGTGTGCGTTGATTTGCCGTCGATTCGATCATGGACCTATTAATAAGATTATTAATAGGATGGACCTATTAATAAGATTATTAATAGGTCGTGCGTTGCTCAGTAACAACTTTTATTTTAACATGACTAAACAATTAAAAGCTTGGAGAAGATATGATTTTCGTTCTCCGTTAATTTATGTTACATTCTAAGCTTATCTTGACAGCAAAAGGGCCTCTGCAAATTAGTGCCGTCGTTAGCTTCAGGCACCTCGGCAAATTGAAGAATGCCGACGCTAATTTCGAGGGCTGTAGCAATGTAGATTATTATAACTAGTAGGTTGATAGAATCAGATATCTGAACTGCAAGTGAATGTAAATTGTTTAAAAAGAAACACTGTGAAAGAAAATACATAATTACAGTACAAACAGTGTATGATGTGCTATCCATTTCTTTACTGTTATTGAAAATTAAATTAACCACAAGAGTGTTTGACTGTTGGATTTTTACTTTAAAATAGTGTTTAATACATTCTAAAATCAAACATTGCAACACAATTCAAAACTGAAAATTCACACTTTTAAATGGCATCTTACAGTAATTATATTTCTTTTTTTTCTTAGGTAGGGAGGGGGACACCCCATCCAAACCCACCCCCGCTCAGGCAACAAAATTCAAAAGTTAAAATTTAACACTGTTAAATGCCAATTCAAACACTGTTAAATGGCATCTTACAGTAA
>NW_022697504.1:16431-18567 GCF_011630105.1 Anneissia japonica
ATTTTGAAAGGGGGAGCCGTTATGCGAGGTACGTAGTACCGAGTGGGGTGGGGTTTCCCCTCGGAGGTAGCGCACTCTCAACTTTTTATGACTGTTTTGAGAGGATAAAGTTGCAATAGACGCATCATAAATAATATTAGTAAGCCGAACAATAATTGTAACTAGACTTACTATGTCTGTTTGAACAACAGAAACATAGGGCTTTTCCCCATTGCTTTAATGAGAAATGAAGTTGAAATTGCAACAAAAAGAAAAGTCGTTAAAAGGTATGAAGTAAAAAAAAAACACGGAAAACTAATATAATTTTGAGGTTAAAAAAAAAAAAAAAAAACGAAAACAGTTCATTGCGACGTTATTAGTGAGACTTAAATTAAGGCTGCAATGGTAAGCGAGGTACATCGTGACTTATAACCATTGCGCACCAAATGAGTCTACCTTGCATAGGAAAGTGCATTTTCAGTTCATAGCGATTCAATGAATGAAAGCAAAAATTGTTTATGCATATCACGGTAGTTTTGAGTTTAACCTAGCTGTAACTGGTTTGAGTGCTTTAGAAAACGCAAATTGAGTTTAAATAATTTAATCAACTGTCAACAAAAATCTTTAAATGGTCCTCATATCTACACCCTACTGCAGATCGTCACCAAAATTAAATCATTTCTTCATTTCACCATACCATTTCTTCAAACCATACCATGAAAAACTATTCTGCAAAGTGTCATTTTTATCCATCTATAACTGGGACGTAAGAAATTTAAATGACCCTCAAATTTACACTCTAACCTGGATCATCCCCTACACATAATAATATCTTTCTTGTAACTTGGGGAAATATTTCCCGAAAGTTTCATTCGGATCAGTTGACCCGTTTTTGAAATATCTGGTCTGGGACGTTTTCCTTTAAATGGTCCTCATATTCACACCCCCTACGCCGGATCATCACAAAAATTCAGTCTTTTCTTTACTGGATCTTTACAAACTATTATACAAAGTTACAATTACATCCATTGAAAACCATTTAAAGATATTTACGTCTTGGTTCTCAAAAATTTAAATGACCCTCCAGTTTACACCTGGTCTGATTCGTCGCATAATACTATCTTCATTGGTTAAACTTTTCCCGAATGTTTCATTCAGATCAGTTGATCCGTTTTCGAAAAATGTGGTCTGGGACGCTTTCCTTTCAATGGTCCTCAGATCTACACCCGATTCCGGATCGTCACAAAAAATTAATCATTTCTTTACTCAATCTTGACAAACTGTTATACAAGGCTTAAATTATACCCATTGATTTTTTTTAAAGAGATATTTAGGGTTGTGTCCTTAAAAATTAAAATGACCCTCCAATTTACACCCTTGACTGTTTCGTCGTCAGCACATAATTATTTCTTCCTTGTTACTTGGTTAAAGTATTTCCGAATGTTTCATTCAGATCAGTTGGTCCGTTTTCGAAATATGTGGTGTGGGACGTTTTCCTTTAAATGGTCCTCAGATTCACACCATACTGCGGATCGTCACAAAAATTTAATCATTTTTTTACAAGATCTTTGCAAAGTATTATAGAATATTTCATTTAGACCCATTTACACCCTTCATTGGATCTTCACTAACACATAACAATTTCTTCCTTGTAAGTTTCATTCAGATCAACATACTGACCGGTTTTTGAAATATCAGCTGTAGACAGTTTTTTGACCTTTAATCACTTTAATTTGGTTCTCACACGCACACCCCACCATAGATTGACACTAAATATTAGGAGGCACATCCTTATGGCCTATGCTTCATTAAAGCACGGAAAAATTCTAAGCATGGGAAGTGACGGCCAGAAAAAACAGTGAAAAAGATAGAAAAAATATATTCAAGAAAAAAGGAAAAAAAAAATCATAACAAAAACAATGGCTTCTCCCAGTAGGCCCCTACTGCCGGGAAAGCCAAATAATAACTCAACAGTGGCGGATCCAGGAATTCGAAAGATGTGAACCAGGGCGGAATTTTCACAGACCGAGGGTCCACCCACCTCAGCCCCAGCATGGTTGGTGCTGAGGTAATAAAATTTATGATTAGGGCACCTCTAGATGGCAGGAAATTACACTTTTAGACCTAAATTTGGATATCTAAACAATTGTAGATGTG
>NW_022697504.1:18723-30905 GCF_011630105.1 Anneissia japonica
AGACACGGCCCGTCGAGATTCCTCCCTCCCCCCCCCCGTCGGACAAATCCTGGAGCAATCCCTGGTCTAAGACATACCTTGAGTCAAGCAGCGACTCGATGGAGTTTAAATGTCATACCCAGGGAATGGCGCAGATCTGTTTTGGAAGGTGGCGATGGAGGGGGTCATTTCGTGAGTCTACACCAACATCAGACGCAACATGGTTGGAGCTGAGATGATTTGAGGAAATAGTACCTAGATGGCCAGCCCAGAAATGATACTTTTAGTAAAATTCATCATCTTCACATCACCATTATATAATTATAGTCAAAATAAAGCGCCAACAAATTTCTCATGATTTTTATTAAAGATTTTCGGCAACCATAGTTATTTTATTAATGTGTGATGTACCATAGAAAATAAAGCTTAAAAACATTGACTTTTATATAATGTACTTCCTCAGCTGAGGTGAACAAAATTAAGGAAATAGTACCCCTAGATGGCCGGACATGACACTTTTATATATTAAATTTCATCATCATCACATCACCATATAGTGAAAGTGAAGCGCCAAAAAATGTCTCATCATCGTTATCAGGGATTATGTCCACGACAACTTAGGCCTAACTATAAGTTACTATGCTGAACTACTATAATTATGATCAACAAGTCACAACTTTTTTTTTCACCTTCAGCACAATTTTAATATTATTATCTATTATTAACATTATTATCACCATTATCATTTTTATCACTACTACTAGTAGTAACTAAACTCTATAAAAGCTTGCAAAAAGATAAAAACCAAACTGAACCATACAATATCACATTTCTCTATCTTAAAAGACATGGCCTGGGTTTTCTGGATTCAAGACAAATTTAAGCTGATTTTTTTTTCTTAGTTAATTAGTTAAGTAAGTTTGCTAAATCCACCCCTGAGCGGTGGCCGTTATAAACCCGAAAATTTTTGCATTATGAGGTTTAGTGAAAAATTGATTAATCTAACGAATATTCCACTGGGTTACTATCAGGTTAGTGGGTGACTTTTATTGATAGACGTTTATGGTGGGTTTCTATCAGAGCTCTTTGAGTGATCCCAGGTAAGAATTTTTATTGGCTAGCAAGAACAAACATTAAAATTCTAACTCTGTGTACAAAGGAGGGAGCCGCGGCTCCCACTGCTCCCCTCCCACCTCCGATGCGTTCCTGGAGCTCCTGGCCAAAGAAAAGCTCCCTTGGGACGGAAAAGTTGACTATTTCCAGGACCATAATGAAAAACATTTCTTTAAAATGATTGTGTCATCCTGGCTAAAGATATTAGTAAATAAAAAATAAAAAAATAAATTTCCCTGGAGTGAGCTGTGGACTACGGTACAATTTACTAATTTTCGAGTGCACTACAATCAATCAGTCTGCTGGGCATGGTGTGAACTGGTTTTAAAATCAGAATTATTGGGCTACGTCTCAAGGACGCAAGACAGAGTCTACCCAGTAGTGGGACGAGTTTCCATAAACTCGTTTTAATTAACATAGTGATGTCTGAAAAAGAATAAGATAATTTGTAAATGAAAACAATCTTTAAAAATGAAAATAAAGAAATTACAATATGACCACGAATTCTATAACTAACTCTTAGTGAGATCATCGGGTTCAATGACCCTGTTGGTGTGTATGTATTATAATTCATGGTTGAATATTATGAGTTGTGTACTACAATACAAGGCTTTGAATCTTTGAACGTCACGGCATAAATTAAACATTTTGGGAAAAAGTAACCCTCAATCAAAGTTTTCTACCCAGACCTACACCCCCGTCTATGATGTCATCAGCCGTCATAGAATGGACAAGTACATTTTGAGGCAAGAAGCCACATGACGAGTATTGTAATAAGCTCTCTTACTCGGACATACTAGGCCCAGTAATGTAACGCCTACGCGTTCTCATGCGGCGGTCCGCAGGGCCCCCGAATTCTGGGGCCCCAAAGGGGTCCTACCCATAGGTTCCTCGATCTATTACCTTGACCAAAAAGGATTTTGCTGATCAATAACACCATAATATGGTGAAATCGACTGTAGGGCATATATCATATTATAACGATTAAAGAGAGGGGGCCCCGTCGGCATCGTACTACCGTATTACCACCACCATCATCATCATAATCATCTTCAACCATATGGTATGCCCTGTCAATTTTACTATTGTACATTTACTTTCATTGAATATGTATCCTGAATAAATAATAATAATAATAATAATAATAATAATAATAATAATAATAATAATAATAATAATAATAATAATAATGATGATGATGAATTAAGAGACGCTTACTATATAATTTCAAAACAGAATTTAATGACAAGAAAGATCGACGTTTCGGGTCCATCATGGAACCATTCTCAAGATCAAGTAAATTGAAAAAACTAAAAACAAAAATACCAAGCAGTGACAGGAAGTAAGTAATTAATTTATATGTAAGTTAATTACTTACTTCCTGTCACTGCTTGGTATTTTTTTTTTTAATAGTTTTTTTCAATTTACTTGATCTTGAGAATGGTTCCATGATGGACCCGAAACGTCGATATTTCTTGTCATTAAATTTTGTTTTGAAAATAATAATAATAATAATAATAATAATAATAATAATAATAATAATAATAACATCCCCCGCCCAGCTTAGCTCAGTCGGCTAATCTGGTGGTAGCGGCTGTGTGTGCGCTGAACCGTGGAGATATCTAGGTCCCCGGTTTAATTCCCATCGCTGCCTCTCCTTGTGTTTCAGCTAGAGGGCTGAAATACAAGTTACAATAGCGCACCGTCTTTCGGATTAGACGCTTAAGCCGTTGGTCCCGTGTGCATTATGGCCCATGTGCACGTTAAATAAGCCTTTCACCCATTATAATAATAATAATAATAATAATAATAATAATAATAATAATAATAATAAAAGAAGTTATAAAGCAGTTTCTTACAATATAGAAAAGGACGGTGAAAACTATTTTTGTAGACCTTTCCTCCATGTTATAAGTTACCATACATCTGGATATGTTCGTCAAAATTGTTTAAATCGGACCGGACGGGAATAATATCAATGGCCTATTAAATAGGCCTATTCATCGATACCACGTTGAGAAATAAGATCAGAGTTATTGCCAAGGGCGATTTTCGCATGTAAATACTAATTCTATAAACCGCATACATTCAGCCTTTAGCAAGTAAGCACAGCCGAGCCTGAGTGTTAACGCCCGTGTGTTCATGATAGGTCGGGCGCACTTTATAGCGTAAAGTACGTTAGCATAGCTTGCGCAATTGTTTATACGCAACTACATTCGATGTGGTTCACGTTAAATTAATCAATAGCCCACTAAGATTTGTTTTGTGTATAGTTGTATCAGACATTTCTCAAAACTGAGGTTTAAAAGAGCACAATACGCTGCTACTGGATCTTGGGTCTGTGCACTATACTTTGTGTGCCGCAATTAAATACTGATATGTAAAATCTTAGTGAGCCCTGCAAATTTTATTCTTTCTTAACATTGCTTTACATGTTTTTGACACAGGGGTGGCACCAGAGGGGGAGCTGGGGGCTATATCCCCCCTTGTCGGGTAAGCCTAGCCCAGGGAAGACGGATATATTCCGTCGGGGAATTAAAAAAAAAAAAATTTGCATGTCTGTTCGTTTAGCAACCATATTATTTGTGTACCGTTTGTGTTAACTTTATATTCATTCTTCTTCACAATGAATTTTAATTACGTTCAAACATCTACTGGAACGTAAGTCTGCCGAACAGTGTCAAGTGTTAAAACAGCGTTTTGACACTATTTTTTTAAATGTCAGTGCATATTAATGTTATGTACTGAAATTTAAAAAAAAAAATACAAATGCTCCTCCCCCAGTTTGAAAAATTCTGGATCCACCCATGTTCAATGGGACTAATTAAAAATGGTTTACGTTCTACTATGACAAATGTTCGTTTGGATATCCTCATTATGCTTGGAATACATCTTGATCGGGGAGCAACCTCTTGGTTTACAGATTTCAGGCAAAATTTATAACTTCACTTTGAATTATAAGCTTGTACTGTGACGTTCCCGGTGACATTGTGTTTTCTTAATTCATCGTAGTATAATATTGTCATCTTATACACATCTAGATGTGTATAAGAGACAAAATTGGTGGCCTTACAATTTACAGTAAGACATTATTCTTATTCGTAATTTTGTTGTTAATAATTCACAATCACATGGATTATGAAAAACCTGGATTTCGCCATGGGAGGATGGTATTGTAACGTAATTCGGTAGTTTTTTTTTTTGTTTTTTTTAATAATATAACAACGGATTTGAAAATAAGTTACGGTAGTTGGTTATACTGCATACTGTTTGTTTCTCGTTGTTTTAATTTTTTTTTAAATCGATTTTGGAATTTTGACATAAATAAACATACATGAAGTCATTACGGTAGTCCCCCCTCCCCCTCCACTGTCGGGCAGATCCTGGTGTTATCACTGTTTTGACACTATTGTAACACCAGCAATAGAACACTAACTTCATATAAATAACAATCTTTACTTTTTAATTTCATGCTTTCGTTCCCGACAATATCAGTTTCAAGTTTCAATTTTATTTGGTAAATGCCATCGTGGCCAAATATCCGCATTAAAAATACAAAACATAACAATGAAGGCAACATACACAAAATAATACAAAACTAAAAGCAAAATCAAAAAGAAAATGGTGTAAGGACTCATCAAAGGTAAGGGTTGTACAAGAATAGAACCCAACAAAAGCAAAACTTGTTATTATTATTATTATTATTATTATTATTATTATTATTATTATTATTATTATTATTATTATTATTATTATTATTATTGAACGAGGATTACGGGAGTTCACATTTCGAGTACCTGCCTAAGTTGACCTGTGAATGGGTTCTTCATTATTACCATCCAGAGGTGACGAAACTAGAGGGTGCTGCATTATGGAGAGTAATGTGTGACCGGAAATGGTCTGCAGTCAGTTGGTTGTTACCATGCGCCAGTGATGTTGGAGTACAGCAACATGAAACTATTTATGTAATGCATGCAAATTCGGGGTTTGTCGGGTAGTGAAATGATTATTGTACATTTTAAGTATTTCGAAGTTCCCTCTTTCAACACTGTGAAAATGAGTACGTCGCGGTACTCTTTCTCATATTTTAACAAAGTAACACGCAGCTGGTTAGCTAAGAATATGCGAATGTTACATGAACACCTCCTGGGAAGGAAAGTGCAATATCCGTTCTGTTGCCCAGCATTATAGGAGTACATAAAGCATTATCTATTTTTATTCATTTTGTACAGGTATATTATAGAAAATATTTAAAAATTATAATGTAATGGTGTAACCCATGAGAATGTAAGAACTTAGAACCATTAGACTAATCACACAATGACACAGGAGTATGTAAAGCATTATCTATTTTTATTTATTATGTATGATGTACAAAAGTTAAAAAAAGTACCGTATAATGTAACGGTGTAACCCTTGAGAACTTTAGAACCATGAGAATAATCACACAATGACAAAGGACTGCGAAACTCTTCACTGTATTTATTTATTAAGTAAAACCGAAAGGTCCACTGATTAATCTCAGATAAGAAAGTATAATACATACTCCAAGTATTGAAATACACGCCATCGTGTTGGGATTCAATATTTCGACATTAATTATGTCATCATCAGGAAAGAAAAAATTATCCATATTAGCAAGCTTGCACTAGTACCAAAAGTGTTTAACCAATCAAAACATTACCTCTAGTAGGTGACATAGCAGTGATTTAAACAAAAGATCAAAGCATTCTTCCTCTAATGATCAAAGCTACCTACAAAAACAAAGAAAGCTCTTTTGAAGCTCTGAGCCCATTGTTAAGCAAAGGGTATAGTCCATGGCCGGCGGAACCGGGGGGGGGGCCGGGGCCCCCCACTTTTTTTGCAAAAAATAATGTCTGGAGATATTTGTGATTCTAGACCTACCTTTTCAGGACCCGTGAGCTGATTTTTTTTTTTATGTTACAATCAGAAAATTAGAATTTTGAAGAACATAAAAGTCATTAAAACACACTTCAAATGTCGCGAAAGCTCATTCCCGCTTTCCACGAATTAAAATTTTCCCGGGGGAGAACCCCCCCGATTCACCCTTTCTTTTTGGGATTTATCAATTCATGGAAAAAAAGAATACGCATACAACTACTCATTTATTTATGTATGTATACACACATAAAATAAAAAATGAGAAAAATTTACCTGACCATTTTCAAGAGGGGAAAACCTTTAAATTTTGAAGAACTTAAAAAGTCATTTAAAAGACATTTCAGAAGTCAGTGAAGGTCATTTCCCGAATTCTAGAAATCGAAATTTTCCCGGGGGAACTCGGACCCCTTTTTTCTTTGGGGTTCATTGATTCATTATAATAATTTTCAAGAGGGGAAAACCTTGACTTTTGAAGAACTTAAAGTAGTTAAAAGACACCTCAGAAGTCGGGAAAGCTCATATCCCGCCTTCTAGGAATCAAAATTTTCTCTGTGGAGAACCTCCAGACCCCCTTCCCTTTTTGGGATTTATGGATTCATGGAAAAAAAATCGTATGCAACTACTCATTTTTTTTTAATGTATGTATACACACATAAGGCCTATGTACTGTAATAACAATAGGATAAATTTACCTGACCGTTTTCAAGAGGGGAAAACCTTGAATTTTAAAGAACTTAAAAGTAATTAAAAAACACCTCAGAAGTCGGGAAAACTCATTTCCCGTCTTCTAAGAATCAACATTTTTCCGGGAGAGAACCCCCGGACACCCCTTTCTTTTTAGGATTTATGGATTCATGGAAAAAAATCGTATTCAACTACTCAATTTTTTTTATGTATGTATACACACATAAGGCCTATCTACTGTAATAACAATGGGATAAATTTACCTGACCGCTTTCAAGAGGGGGAAACCTTGAATTTTAAAGAACTTAAAAGTAATTAAAAAACACCTCAGAAGTCGGGAAAACTCATTTCCCGCCTTCTAAGAATCACAATTTTCCCGGGGGACAACCCCCGAACCCCCCTTTCTTTTTGGGATTTGTGGATTCATGGAAAAAATCGTATGCAACTACTCATTTTTTGTTATGTATGTATACATATATAAGGCTTATCTACTGTAATATCAATGCAATAAATTTACCTGACCGTTTTCAAGAGGGGAAAACATTGAATTTTAAAGTAATTTAAAGACAACTCAGAAGTCGGGAAAACCCATTTCTCGCCTTCTAAGAATCAAAATTTTCCTGGGGGAGAACCCCCCCCTTTCTTTTTGGGATTTATGGATTCATGGAAAAAAATTGTATGCAACTACTCATTTCTTTTTTATGTATGTATATACACATAAGGCCTATCTACTGTAATAACAATGCGATAAATTTAGCTGACTGTTTTCAAGAGGAGAAAACCTTGAATTTTAAAGAAATTACAAGACACCTCAGAAGTCGGGAAAACTCATTTCCCGCCTTCTAGGAATCAAAATATTCACGGAGGAGGACCCCCCATTCTTTGGAAACCTTTAATTTTGAAGAACAAAGTCATTAGAAACCTAGCTTAAAAGTCGAGAAAGGTCATTTCCCGCCATCTAGAAATCAACATTTTCCCGGGGGAGGACCCCCGGATCCCCTTTCCTTTTTGGGAAAAATGTTGACCCCCATCCCCTAGGTTTTTCCAGATCTGCATGATTCATATTCTCATTCATCTTAAGTGGGCCCCCCACTTTGAAAAACGTTCCGCCGGCCCTGTAGTCTACGTATTGCGAACGCTTCTTTAAACAATAGGATAGACAAGTTTCGGGAGCTGTCAATAATGTTAGTACTAGAAAATATTAAACCTAATTTATTACTTACATTACAGACGACATTATCATTTTCAAGTATACCCTGTAATCCTAAAACATATTGGAATGCCTTACGGTTTTTAACATGATCAAATATAACACTATCAGATCGTGAAGAATGTTCTTTAAGTCTAGTTATTAAGCACCTATCTGTCTTACCAATATAATCACTATTGCAGCCTGGACATTTGAAATGATAGACAACAGAACTTCTGTACTCCTTAGGGGCTTGATCCTTAGTAGATATAAAAAGAGAAACATTTTTATACTGCCATAAAGTTATGAATTTTACCTCTTTAATTAAGTGTTTCTTTACCTTATTTAAACATCTACGTAAAATGAACTCACCTGGTTTTCCTAGATAAGGCAATCTAATCCAAATCTTAATCAAACTCTCATCAGTAGGCCTATGTATACATTTAGGTTCATTTAATTTCTTAAGTACATTATTAACAACTTTTAAAGGGTACCCATTCCAAGACATAAACTTCCTCATGTTACTAAGCTCTGTTTGAAGTTTATCAGGAGTACACAATCTGTGGGCTCTAGAAACAAACTACGAATCCAGGAGATCTTATGGTTCCATGGAGCAAAGCTATCATAATGGACATATTGACCTGTATGTGTATTTTTACGATATATACTCATACTTCCTACACTGTTGTTAAATTGTAAATCCAGAAAGTGTACTGTGTCACTGTTTTCAAATGATTCAAAAGTAAAATTTATCTGTCTATGAAAAGCATTGAAGTAGCTTAGAATTTGCGGGAAATCATTGGGCTTAGCTAATACTAGCGTGTCGCCAACAAAACGAGTATAAAACGTAATAGTACCTGATTCAATAAGTTTAGGAACAATAGACTCTTCTAGTTCAGTCATTAAAATATTAGCTAAAACTGGGCCAAGAGATGAACCCATTGAGACACCATCAGTTTGTTTATAAAATGCATTATTACATGTAAATACAGTTTTAGTACAGCAATCTCTAAGTAGCTTCCTTAGCGAATTTTTCTTAAGGTATTTATTAAGTATTATATAGAAAATTTAAAAAGTAACAGACTAACTAGAGCGCAAGAAGCTTTTATTAAGATGTATAACACGTGTACAGTACATAAATATAGAGTTATATATTGTATAAGCTCTCAGAATATTTGAGAAATAAATATGAATTTTTCATATTACAGTATTAAATTTCAATTTCTATTTAATAAAATGTGTCCCAACATGTGTCAACTGGAGTATACAAAACAAATGTACATCCATGCATATCATAACAATGAACACGTTATATCGTCATTGCGGACTTATAAAATCCGCATACGCCTTAAAACTAAAAGAAAATGCATACGTTTAGAGTCCGTACTGAGCCCAAAAAATCCGCAATGAAAATATAACGTGTTAATGCATCAAGTTTAAATTTCCCCACTTTTAATCCTTTATTACAATTTGAAAGTAAAATAAATACAATCATTTTAAAAAAGGAATATGAATGCAAAAATACTGTAAGAATGAAGTGTGTACTTTAGTACACATACAGGGAACATGCAGACACATTGTCAAAAGGAAGACCACAGGAGTCAAAAGAAGTCAAAATACTAATACATTTTCTTTAAATTGTTACACAATTATTGTTTTGAAAAGAATCAAAGAATTGCAATTACAATAATAAAATAAGTTTTTTTGTTGAAATTTCTCATTAATAATTATGCTGTAAGTTGACGCGAGTTAACGTGTACTGACGCAATCCGACATTACTTGACACGATTTGACCTAAATGACGCGATTTCATGCGAGTTGACGCAAGTGGAAAGCTTAGGGTATGATCGCGACGTGCTTCTACACCGCTGTATCGCGGTGTGTTTTCCGACGACCAGCAGCCTAGGAACGTAATAAAACGGTAATTTTCTTAAAATTGCTGAAGATATTTTGGTTGAACTTTCTATATTTGATTCAAGACATATTATACTTAACTATTGTAGGCCTAAATTTTTTATAATAAAAAAATCGGAACGCAATTCCTAAAGGAAATTTTTACACTAGGACGATTCGATAAGGACTTATCGTGTATACAATAAAAAATAACTTCACGAATCAATTCAAATGACGCCATAAATAATGGAAAAACGGTAAAATCGCAGTGGCCATTTTATATTTTTTCCATGATTAATTTGAATTGATTTGTGAAAATATTTTGTTATCGTATACACGATAAGTCATTGTTTGATGATGAAGCGTGTTAAGAATACCAGGATTGATAATATTGAAGCGCTTTGATGACCCGGCTAAGGTTAAGAAACACACACATACGACATTGGAAATGAACAAGATATTGACAACGGTTATCGAGTGATCTGAGAACTTTATTACACCAATTGAGTGTTATCTAATTGTACAACGTGCCATCTGTCGGCTGATAATGCAGCAGCCAAGTTTGGTTGGATGGTTAGCGAATATTATGACGTGTACACTTTTAGTTACTACTTGTCTGCACTGATACTTACTGTTGAATAAAACGTTATTCTTGAGCTGTTCAATAATTGTGTAGTTGACTTTTTCTTCCATTGACCTTGTGTAGTCGAATACCACTATGCGCTGCTTGTCATAGCTAGCCGTTGATGATGTCTAGGCTGCGGCATTGATTTGGGACGTATGCGTTCATCTTGCTGAACAGATACTTCATGAGTGTGCTCTTGCCGGTGCCTCCTTTTTTGTCCCAGTACCAGTGGATTGTGCGATCGCCGGGTTCTTCTTTGCAGAGGTCTATGACTTTCTGTTGCCATCTTTTTGGTTGCCAGTTGTGAAATTTTGCAGCTAGCCATGATTTGGTTTCTTCTTCTTGGAATTCTTTAACTTGCAAGTCAATTGCGAATTTGTTCTTCATGTATGCTGCATTCTGAAAAAGATCCCTTGGTGATGCGCCTTCTAATTTCATCGTTGATGCCTGTACGATGTCTGTTCGTTGGCCTCTTCTG
Organism: Anneissia japonica; assembly: GCF_011630105.1. NCBI lineage: Eukaryota > Metazoa > Echinodermata > Crinoidea > Comatulida > Comatulidae > Anneissia > Anneissia japonica. Next base: position 29,587 of record NW_022697504.1, read on the forward strand.
TCCGGTACCTCTTCGATGTTTCCCAATATTTTCGTCCATTCGTAATCTTTGGTGCAGTAATCTTCGTTTTCTTGAATGCTGCCTCTCATTGGTTCGTAATTGCGCGGTCGAACAGCTTTTTGCAGTATGTCAGTCGTTGTCTTTTCTTCCAGCACAGCCAGTCTTGAATGTGGGGCGTTCCTTGTTCTCCTTGCTCCATAGACATTCGTATGTAAGTTAATCCGCATCTGTCCCGCTCGCCTTCCAAGTTTCTAGCCTGTGGAAGTTGTTTTTCCCCGTCGGTTGGTTTGTTTAGCGTGAATACCCATTTTCTCGATAGTGTCATAGCGCCCCTAACGTCTGTATCAGGTAGCTTAACCTCATAGAGCTATAAACAACTAGAGTGCTGACAAGATGGCAGAGCAATGCAAAGTTGTGTATGTGTACCATCCAAGATGGCCGCCGTAGGAAAGCGCTACCTTCAGGCTTAGTATACATATTATTACCATAAATATGCCCTCTGACTGAATATTATTTCATTAATGATAATCAGTATTGATAATGACAAATTATTAAACTGTCGTAGCCAAAACGAGGCCAAGTGGAGCATCTTATTCAAAAATAAAGTACCAATGAATGAAAATTAAAATTGTGTACATTACACCCAAACACCGCAACGCTCGAGTTTCAAACATACAGGCTGCTGTACTTAACTTTCTGTGTAAATTGAGGGCGCCATTAAAATTTGATTGGCTGAATCTATGGCAGCCATCTTGGATGGTACACACACACAGCTCTGCGTATTTCGAACATCGAATACATTGCTGTTAGCGCTCTAGTATTCTTATTATATCTCTATGATTAGCCTAGAATTTCCTAAGGGACCTGGAGATGGTGATATAGCCGTTGCTGGCGCCCTACAAAAGTCGAGCGCAGAGCCATATATATAAAGAGTTGCGACATTCCGCTCCTTGGTTTACGAAAGTCACGTGGTACACACCGTCCATTTTGTTTCATAATCTTCCCGATGAACACATGCAAAGTATATGTGTTACGTACATTGCATATTAATTTCACACACTTAATTGGGTCGTAGAGCCTGTCTCTTATACACATCTGGGCAGTGTATTAGAATTCATATATAATCGAATATTTGCGCGCGTGCGTGCTCGCGTAAATTCCATGCTCGCGTAAATTATTGGAATGAATTAGAATTTTTTTTCAATTATCGTTATTTCGTCACATTTTTAATCAAGACTGAAGACCCGGCTTATTTTAATTAATGATAAATCTTTTCTTTTGTTTTAATTGTTTTTAATACTAATATATATATATATATA
>NW_022697504.1:31850-35711 GCF_011630105.1 Anneissia japonica
TATCATTTATTTGCAAAAATAACAGGAGCTAATTAAGGGTCTATATGGCAGGATTGCTTAATTGAAGAATGCTTGCCATCGAGGAGGCTCTCTCTGTCTATCGGCGAGGATTAAAAAACTGCATAAAAATAGTAAATCATTACAGTATTTATAATATGAAATTGGATATAAAGTAGTAAAATCATTAAAAAAAAAATCTGTAAATACAGTTACATGAAATTCGTCTGCTAAAAAGATTAAATGGAATTAAACTATACAGGAGGGTGCTAACTGTATTTATACAATATTATACACAGGAACGCACATCACGTTAGACACAGAACGCGCATCGCGTATGACACAAAATGGCTTCTAAATTCTCAATGTCGCAACTCTTTCTATCTATGGCTCTGGTCGAGCGTAGCAGAGTTCCTGGTCGTGCCAAGGCAATTCAACAGAAGGACGCACATCTCGGTACATCAAAGGTTATAACTCTGGTATCGACATTCCAGGCGCATTAATGAATACAATATATACTTTTTTTCATAGCATTTTGTTATAGGAAAATATTAAATATCCTGACCCAGTAAATGCAGTTGGAACAGTACCAACTTTTTTTCATAGCATTTTGTTATTGGAAACTATTGAATATCCTGACCCAGTAAATGCAGATGGAACAGTACCAACTGTGCGTAGTAGATGTCCCCTACCAGAAATAGAGAAACCAAAACAAAATATCACAGAATGTAAGTTAGGATTGTCGAGTAGATTTTTCATATGATTGAAAAACGGTAACTGTATGCCTACAGGATTTGGTATACAGGAGTTGGTGCTGAAGTTTGTTACCACTTGTATTGTAAACTTGAATATTATTAAGAAAGGTAAATGAAGAGAATAATGTTGGCAGCATATGTGCAATATAAAAAAAAACAATTGTAAAATAAAGAATAACAATTTTAATAGATTATGCATAACATTGAGAACATTATTACAACTATCACTAAATTAATTATATAGCAATATATTTGAAATATAAAATTATATTACTTGTTTATCAATCTTTAGTTTTTATTTATAATGCTGTATGTATTATTAAAAGGTTGCTGATACATTAAAGGTTAAAAAAAATCCTTTTATCCTCTGTTTGAAAAACCTTTTCGCAAGATATGAAATATTTTTTTCCAAATACAAAAAGGTCTACACAAGATGTGTATACTGTATGTATAATTCCTTATGTACATTCAGGGCCGCCAAGAGGGGAATCTAACAGGCGCAAGGGTTGGTGTGGGCCCCCAGTTACGAGCGTGAAGCGCGAGAAAGATTGCGCGAAGGAGCAAACAATTTTTTTGATGGGGCCCTGTCAATCTGGAGGAGCCCATTATTAGGGGACCCATGACATTATTGAGGGCCCATGATAGTAATTATTTTTGAAAAATATATGGGAAAAATGTATGTTATATGTATGCTGTTGCAAATTAAATCTGATCATTATGTTTCAATTACAGTATAAAGAAGCTTCTGTGTGTGTGGATTTTTTGACATCATTATTTAATTTGTTTTAATATTATTATCTTTTACTGAACATATTTATATACAAAGCCATGTTGATTGATGGATGGATTGGGTTAGTTAGTCCACTTATATTTTAGTCTCAGATCAATGTACAGTAAATATGGCTCGATAGCAGTACAGTAGATAACTTTAGAAAAGAAATAATATTGTACACTACATGAAATGCACTAGTTTAATGCCTTTTTGTTTTGATTGTAATTTTGTTACATAACGTTTGTCAACCACCGCGTGCTGAATGGTACAACAAGGTTACAATTTTAATGCAGCGTACGCAGTTTACAAAAAAAAAAAAAAAAAAAGATAAAAAAAACACCATTAGATTTATATAATTAATATGACTGCTTCTTCTGATTGTGTACATTCCTAAAATGTCCAGTGAGAAACATCGAATCTTATATAGCGATTATTTTAATTTTCATATGGCCTGGATGGTATAAGAATTAGTCAAATATCATTGACAGATTTAGATAGCCTCCTGACTAGGCCGCTGACGGTATCACCACCTGCTGTAGGCTTCCCTAGGCTACGCCTCCCTAGGCCTATTTGTACTCGAACCTGGGAGGGAGGGAGAGGCCAGATTGTGGACTTTAAGAACGGGAAGGCGTGAAATCCATGTTGAACCATGTATTGCCTAAAATAATTAATATAATTGTAGTTTCCTAATTTTTAAGTCGAAACCTTCCTGTGACCTTACCCCGATTGGCAAGAACAAGAAGAATCGATGAGATTTTATGCTGAAATCTCGATGCGAAACCATGGAGATGAATAAGACTTCCGCATCAATCGCCAACAACTTCCATCAACTTTTAGTGTCCTTATTTTAATTATATTAATGTATACTTGCAAATAGTAATTTAGACATCTTTTTAAGACACTTTCTGATACAATTTTATGATTCGGCAGAAACGTAAAACAGATATTGTCCGGAATACCGAACAAACACTCTGTGCCCGCGACCGCACAGCCAGCCATGTTTTCTTCTACAAGATGATGTTGTTTGTGGGACCTTAGTAACAATATCCAAGGGTCGGGGCATAGCGGAAAGGTCTATTACACGCGCGTGTTAGCTGCCATGATAATCGCGCGTCGTGTGGTGATTACAAAGGCCTAATGATATTTTGCACTAACATTAGACTGAAATTAATTCTTCATTTCAACATTAATTTTACCAAAATTGTGGTGAATTGTCGTTCATGAGACCATAGAGAAAATAGAACAGAAGGAGTAACATCGACTTTATCGCTTATCTTTAATCCAATTAAACAGTCAGCCAGCGCCTATTAAATTGCACTACGGCCGCCCGCGGAGCTTATCACACCACCATCTCTTTATACACATAGCTCCTCGCCGCTTAAGTGTAAACCCCTATAGACGCTCTGTCGTTAGTGGAGTACTTAATACACAAACAATTAAACATTAGAAATACAAAACACACGCGCAGTTCATTATCCACGGTTTGTTTGTGTGCGTGTTTTGTGTATTTAGATAGAGTTTTTTTCGGTGAGAACATACATACTTTAAACGTCAAAATCGGCTTAAAATAACTATTTCTTTTATCAGTTGTAATTATTGGCTTATTTTTATTGTAAGAACGAAAGTGATGTCAATAAATAATGTTTGTAAATGGTCCCGGTTGTCGCAGGTTAATAAAATTTAGTTCAGACGAAAGTAAAAAGCTGTATCTTTCATTCGGTACACGAATTAACCGTGTCCGGTCATGTCCGGTCGAGATAATAAGATCATAATGTGGCCCCAAATCTGTTCGTTCGGCCTCTGTAGCGCGCTCATGTGTAAGCCTACCGTACTCTTAGTCTCATTTGTAGCTTACGTCCAGGTCTTCAATTTACTTACGATTGTCAAGTTTGGCCCTTAAAAACGAAACAATTTTAAAAACACTGTTCACTTTTTTACTTTCACCCACGTATTCTTTTGTTTTTAATAATTAAATAACGAAAATAATTTTATTGTAGGCCTAGGCTTTATAGGCCTAGGCTAGCTGTCTGCTGAGTCCTGCCCATGGTCCTACCTATATTTTCATTTAAAAATCATTTTCTCCCGGCTAGGGGCCGACCGATTATTATACAGTAATTATATTTATTTAGCCATAAATACTGTAGCCTAGTCTCGTCCATATCGACAGGCACACATTTTTATTTATTGATTTTGCAACAGTTTTTCATGTTGGAAATGCTTTTTACTTCATTTTAAAGAATCATGAACAACCACTCCATCTGAGGTCTTCCTGAGAATTTCCTGATGATGATGGCAAGAAACACCATTGACGAATTGCATCTTCGAAGAAAGAAAACC
>NW_022697504.1:36116-43770 GCF_011630105.1 Anneissia japonica
CAAACCAAACGGTTCTTTTCAGAACCACCAAATTACAAATGAGATTTGAAGTTGTCTTTTTTGCTTGTCATTATTCTAAATATTTGAAAAGTAAAACAATTACCCTAACAGTATTAACTCACCATTCATCATACTCACTATCTGATCAAAATTATGTACATTCATCACTTCACTAAAATTTCATCTGTGCATGATGCAGGATACATTTTAATCAATAAACAAATATTACACTTACGGTACCGTTAAGTCTCACCTGTGTTTTTATTACCAAATTAAATTTCTACTATTTACATAAAGCCCATCCAACAATTTATGACAGTTCCTTCCTTTTTAAAAACTTTGCCACTTTCATTCTTTTAACATACACTTTTAAAAAAGCATTGGTTTTTTAAAAGTGTATGTTTAAAAAACTATACAGTAGTTGCTTTAAAGCATTAAAAAATTGCGTCTTTTGCCAATAAAATAACATGCTTTGCATTATGTGACGGGTCAATGTTGATGCAATTATAGCCCCTCACCCCTCCAATAATAGCATCGTCTTCCAAAAATTTACTTGCCGGTCTATCAACACCTGAAAAATAAAAGTGCATCCCTGTGAAAATTTACCATTTACAGTATATCATAGTTTTTGATGAAACATGGGTGGTGGAGAATTATCATAATATATTAATTTTTATATATAGTTAATCAGTAAAGAATATAATAAAAATGAAAATGCATAAATATTAAATTTAGTATTGACACACAAATTATCGTCCTAGGCCTAGCTACTAGGCTGCATAATTACAGGCCCTACCTAGTCTATCAGCAAGTAGTGTTGGCCTATGGTAAGCTCTACACTAGGCCTACTAACTTTTATTATTAATGAATTAGAGAATGATAATATTGCCTAGGGCCTTAATTGTGTTCTGGTACTGGCCATCACGACAGGTACCAGTGGTAAGCTAGGGCCTAGTATTCACTAAAAATAACATAGCTAGGCCTTTTTAATTAAATATCAAAGATCAGGAAGATCGTGTAGGCTCCTCCTAGGCCGATCCTTGGCTATTCCTAGATCTACTCCCGGTCTAGGCCTAGCCTGCAACCTGCCCTGTAGGCTAATAATAACACTTGCACACTCTCTTCAAAACACACATGCCAATTAAAACATCACCATTTTTCTATTTTCCTGTTGCCTCCAGTTCCTATAGGCCTAATTAAGGCCTAGGCCTAAATCGATATTTCAATCAGGACGATCTCGCTCGCGGCGATACGTTGCTATGTTATGATTGTAAGAGCTATCGACGCATGCGCGTTTGCCGATTTCAGCTTATCTCGTTGTCAAGTACGTTACGTAACGGTGAGATAATTACGATCGCGGCGAGGAGGTCTGTACCTTTGATCTTCGCTCGATGTTACTTCTTCTGTTCTATTTTCTCTATGATGAGACTCACTTCGCAGAAAAAATTAATAAATTTTCTGTATATACTCAAATGTTCGTTTTCGGCACCTTATGCCAACATTGTCAAAATGACAGATTAATGTTACATAAGAACATGAAATTTTATAAAATTCGTAAATTTTAAATTGCTATAACTTTTCATTTTCTTGGTCAGTTTTCACAAATCAAATTGCAGTTTATAGAAGCATTGAACAAGCTCGCGGTAAAAAAAAAATCAGATGTAATAGACAGCGAAGTACCCAAAATAAATAAAATAAAAACTAACACCATAAACGAATGGCACGCATAGACTAATAATTGACGGATGTATTCGCAACTAGTATCGGATTGTCGATGCCACAGTAAAGATCAAAGGACTGTACGCACGCGCTATGTTCGAGAGCGGAGATGTGCGTCCTTCTGTTGAATTACCTTGGTCGTGCGAATCTCCTCGTTGCTGGTGAGCGTGTGAGGTGTGATGAGTGTGAGGACGTTCTTATATATGGACAAGGTTTAAGGCCTGTTAATACTTGCAATGAAAACTATAACGATAGCGCCCCACATTTGGGCCGGTCAATTAGCTGTGCCTATGTAAGGGTTGGTTGATTGATTGTTTGTCATTATGTATCGATACGTGAATCCTTTCTTTAAAAAGTGTTTATATGTGTTTCACGTGAATACGTTCTTTAAAAAGTGTTTACATGTGTTTTATGTATGTGTTTATCCTCATCATCTTCGTCAATGTCATTTTAACAATTTCAAATGCTGCTTCAACCCTCTGAAACTGTCAGGATTTAGGATCGATGTATAGCCTACTTGTAATTTAATGAGCCACTATAGAAGTTACAATGTAATTTTTTTTTAAAAGAAGAAAAAAAAAACAGAGAAAGGTCACATATTCATTTCACCAATAAGCATGATAGCTTCTCATTTATTTTGTTTCTAGCAAACTAATAAATTACAAATCATCGTAGAATTTATAAATTGCATGTATTCAGAGTGTTCTTCAAACGCTCTTCAAAGAATTCTCTCAATATCTCACTTTGTGATGGTCGATTACTGACGTAACGTTTCCCATTGAAGATGAATGATAACATTATTTAATTTCATCACAACCTCCGATGACAAAACCAGCACCACAGGTTATTTGGGTCGCTCCCTAGTTCTACAAGAACTTCAGAAAATGTGACCGTGTTTTCCCATACTTTTCACTGTTCCTGTCAGTAATTTTAACTACAATTGATGGCTTAAAAAAGAAGCACCCGAGACCAGTTTGTCTATATATGCACATATTTGACATATCATCCTAGACGAAATGTTTTGTATAGATATAATGTTGCTATTAGGCTTAACGCTATTCCTAACGAAACGTTGATTGGAGGAGTCTCTGCTATCTTTTTGTGTTCAGTATACGATTGATTGAAATTTTTCTTTAAAAAAAAAAAAAAAAAAAAAACATACATTATGGAGTTGGAAATAAATTAAATTCTTAAATCAATTGTAAATATAGAATAAAAGTGAAAATTTTAAATCAATGTGAATACGAACAAAATAGAAGACTTACCCAGCCTCCTTTGATATGAATCCATTCCAAAAATTCTGTTTTCACGTATTTGTTTACACTCTGTATTACTTGATCAATCAAATAAGTTCTGTTTTTATTTTTGCATAATACAGCTAACTTCGCTCCAAACACAAAAACCATAATTATACGACCCCAGTTTATGATATTATCGCTAAACATTTCTGTTAAAACGTCCTTAAAAAACGTCTCAATATTCTCATTTGAATCAAGCAATACTTCTCTGGTCAAATTATAAAGATGTTCATCGTACGCTTTAAACATCTTTATGCAATATTTTAAGAAATTACAGTTCATATTTACTATATATTCCATGTCATTGTCAAGTTTATATGCTACAAATGCTGAATTTATTTCTCGTGCAATTTGTTCAGTCTCCATGCTGATAGTGCGGCATAAGGGAAACTAACGTTTCCATTAAAACATGTTTTTAACCTACAATGAAGTTATATTTTTGGTTTATTGAAGTTTGTGGTTTTTCATAGGTTATAACTAACTGATTCACAATGTCATTTCTTTGATGTAATTTCTAAAATGCATTTGAATAAATTTGTAATCTGTTAAAAAGTATTTTTCTATTTTCAAAATTTTTAACTAGCTTACATTTTTATTTGAAATTTGGTTTGATTGGTTTTTTTTTTAGCTTAATGTAGTTTAGATCATGTTTAATTTAAGTCAATTAGATTTGAATTTATTAACATGTTCTGAATTTTAAAGTTTTCGTTTCACAATTGTAACTTTTGGTTTTAAAACATCTATTTAATTAAACTTTTTGGAATTAATTTAATAATTTCTATATATTGTGTGTTTTAAAGTTTGTTTCACAGTTTCATACTTAATTGCTTTACGAGTTAAACAGTTAACTATTTATCTGAAAGGTGTTTAAGTAAATTACTGTCAATAAACACCATATGAAAATCCTCATCATAACCACCATCATCATCATCAGCACTATGATTATCACCATCATAGTCGTCATCTTAGCCATCACCATCACTTTCTCCTAATCATCATTGTCTTCGTCGTTATTACCATTTTAGAATCTGATTCTACATCTCTGAAACTACCAGGAATTTAGGGTCTGAGAATAATTGAGATTTAATGTTCTACTGTCGCTGTACAATGTAAATTCACAAAAACAGAGAATTGAAAAAGTCATAAGTTGTTTTATCGATAAGCAAGAATAGCCTTTCATTTATTGTGTTTCTAGCAAACTAATAATATACAAATAATCACAGAATTTACATTACTTTACAGGTTCATGGCGTATTTATTGATCATTTAGTGAACGCTCTTCAAAGAATTTCTTCAAAATTGTGTATTATGATTGTCAATTATTGACAATACTTAGATACTCTTTGAAACTGAAATGTGAATGGCCACTTTATTTGTTCAGATCACTTCTTTGGATGATAAAACCAGTATCCAAGATTATCTGGATCGCTATCTAGTCCTACAAGAACATCGGAATACTTCGGGTAAGTTTTTTCCATTGTCATTTTCGTCCCTTCCTATACCACAGTCATCTTCGCCATTAATTTCACGTAGCATGTCTTCAACTTCACCGGTTCGTTGTAGCATTTCATACCATTGACTGACTGGAAGATTGATACCCTTCCTAGTTGGTTTAAAGACACCGCCTTCTTCAGTTTGATAAAAGTCTCTGATACACACATAGAATTGCGTACCCCAACGCTGAACAACAACGTGTCTGTTTTCTGTTAGATGAATACGTTTAGATGCTGTAACAGTTTTTCTATCCATGGGATCTTGCACGTTCTTCATTGGTTCATTTACATCTTTACCGCTAATTTCACTTAGCATGTCTTCGACCTCACATGTTCGATGTAGCATTTCGTACCATTGACTGATTGGAAGATTAATACCCTTTCTACTTTGTTTAAATTCACCACCTTCCTCCGTCTGGTAGTAATCTCGGATGCATACGTACAATTGCGGACCCCAACGCTGAACAAGAATGTGTCTCTTATTTGTTAGATGGATTCGGTTGGTTGCAATAACAGTTTCTCTATCCACAAATTTACGTATGTTCTTCACTGTTTCGGAAACCATACTCTCTACAGGTATCGAATTTGATGTGAACGATGCGCTAGCATTCGGTCCGATTTCAACTTTCTGTTTCTTGTTGGGCTGCATAACACGTTGCATAGTTGCCATAGCCTTCTCGACAATCTTGGAATCGGTGTAATCGGTTGTCGGTTTATAGAAGTTCATTTTCTGAGAGATACTTGTTTCTCGGATTCAAGAGAGCTGGAGTTACCTCAGTGTGTTAGGAAGATTCTAAACTGACTTAAATTTCACTCCAGTATATAGGCATTAAGTTGTATAGAAGGATTAAGTGACGTCAAGAAACCTTTTCATGATGACGCGGGATATTCAAACTATCTAATCACCGCAATGTAAGTAACCGAAATCTCTCATCCAATTGAGGAATGTCTTCTTATCATGACGTACCGTCGCTATATCACTTTTACTATACAAACTATTCATTAATACTAACAATGACACCACACATCCTTTCTATTGTTTTATACCCATTGATTAATTGAAATTATTCCCTTTTGAAATGCCGACACCGTACCTGCCATATACTTAATTAACTTAATTAGTTTTAATCCTATTGTTTGATTAAAATTAACCCCTTTTGAAATACAGACACCACGCTTCTGTAATTAACAAAACATTTTTAACACCTTTAATTTCTGCTATATATTTAAAGAAAACTTTTAACACCTTTAATGACTGCCCTATTGTTTTCAGTTTCGAAGATAATCCAACACATCTGGCACTGCATCATGACGTAAACAATTAAGTATACTAATGACTTATAAATATGAAATTAAATTTTATGTCAATGTATGTAATTGTTAATAGCAAATATACTGTAACACTATTAAAAATACAACAACTAGAGGTAATATATATCCGTGTACATAGCTTAGTCTTTCCTTACTGTTATTCCATTGTTCACTAACCGCGAAGGCTCTACTATCAACTAAACCCAAATACTGTACATGCCTACCTTACATGCCGATTTCTTATATAGCTGATGTATGCAAATTCAGGCTTCAGCTAGGGACATCATTGTGATTGGCTAGCATAAGGCATAAGCACGTCTGTAAAAGCTTAGGAATTGTTCTTTCCGCCAAAAGATTATTGCGGACGTAAGATTTCCAAGTTGACCAAATTTTTCCTGACAGGCCTAGTGATTTTTTTCCCAAGAATATATTTATTATAAATAATAAAAAGGCCTGGCCTAGGCGTACTTAATTAATTTAAGGCCTACGCTAGCCTTAGCCTAATAGGCCTAGGGCTCCCCTAGGGCTTAGGCTAGGCCTACACTAAAAATTAAAATAGAATTTTCAAACTTGCATTGTTTTAAGAAAGTGGGTATTCGCACGGTACCATACAAATAACCTCTTCCTTATTTTAACTGAGTACACTAGCGAATAATTTGCCTTCAGAAAAGTGCAAACATGCTAATGCAACCAAGACTAGCTAGGTAGTATGTCAAATAAAAACCCTTATTTTATCTTGTAAAATTAATTAAGCTTGTTGTCAAGTTTAGATTGCAAATATTGTTTAATTATGTTATGTTACTGTGTAGTTTCTAAAATCATTAAAATGTAATTGTATATTGAAAAAGTGTATAATATAACGTGCCCGGCTGATAAACCATATACTCACCTTGGGTGCATGCAGCCCCTAAAGAATATTACCACTTTTACACTATCAACCTGGATAGAAACACTAATTTTAACTCGGAGGCCATCCTCCATTTACACTACGCGAAAAACACTGCGAGATGAAACTCGGGTTGGGCCCTTTTACACTAATGACTGCTCCGGCGTTGTAATCTAAAAATAGATGAAACAGTACCCTTTTTTTTCTTTTTGTGCGAAACTTATTGCGTCGTAACAACGACGGTCCCTACTTGTACCATCCACCATCGCTTGAATTTGTTCTTCCCCCTAAACATCAATAGAGTTTTCACCTGGTCAGATGTCCACATGCTAGCAGCAGTACAATTCATATTTTTTTTTTTTATTAATGATCAATATTCCAATAGCCTTAATATGAGTAATGTGTGGTGTTTTCAGGATAATTTGCCATTCGCGGAAAAAAAAAATATCTTCGCAGACGAAAAAGCTCAAAACATTATGTATTTTACGTACATTAATAAAAAGAAATTACATAAGAAATTTCAATCAAGAGTCATAAATATCATACGCAAAGTAATTTTTAAAAAAAACTAAGTACACAACCATCTAAATATATATGTTTTAGTGGGAAAAAATAGTTTTGAACAAGGATATGTAAATGTTGTAATTTGCCGTTCACCGTCTTGGTGTTCGCATGTCGGAATGTTTACACTACCTTTTTTCGTAACTCGAGTTGATCAACCCGGAGTAGTGCTTCGGGAAGACGTCATCTGCATTTCAACCCGGTGTTCGCGCACCGGGTTGACTGTCTGACCTCATTTACACTGCCTACGATCACCGAGTTAAACGCCCCGGTGCGTTGACTTCTCCGAGTTCAGCTCGGTGTTTCGGTGATAGTGTAAAAGTACGATGGCCCACAAGGGACACACTGCAAACAAAAAGAAATGCTGCAAACAAAAAAGAAACGCT
>NW_022697505.1:0-519 GCF_011630105.1 Anneissia japonica
TCTCCATGTTTATAGCATACCACTAATTTATTTTTGCAACCTTTCTTATTGACAGTTCTTAACTTCTGTGATCATTATAAATAAGCAATTCAAATTAAAAGTGCAACTATTTGTGAGGAACAGTACATTTTTAATTAAAATAACTAAATCAAATCAGAGTAAGCATACAAACAACAATTTTGACATTGTACAACAGATTCTTGTATTTATTAACATTTTCACATTTATATACAAATTGTTCTCGTGGTTAAACCAGATATTATTTGAAACTTACCGACGTTAGCAAACTATGTGGAATTCAAATTTGGAAATATTATTTTAATATTAATATTGACCACTAATTAATAATGTTCACAGCGTTTAACTAACCATATATAAATAATGTAATTAAAATATTATAATCCATATATTATTATTCAAGCCAATGGTTCCGGTGGTGGAACAAGTCTTCTCAGTTAAGGACTTTAAAGCGTAGGCCCGACATACACATTTGGCTCGTGTGCACTTTAAAGAACTCAG
>NW_022697506.1:0-912 GCF_011630105.1 Anneissia japonica
AAGGGTTAAAAACAGTACCTTAAGACGAAAGTAGTAGTAGTAGTAGTACTGTAGTATATATCACGTATAGAATACTTAGAAACATAAATGCAGATACTATATTGAAAAACGATTTTGAGTGTTCCTGTGGCCATTTTCACCTAATATGCTGAACGTATTACCACCACATGTGTATGTATCAGAGCGTGAATTTTGAAATTCCAGAGAACCGCGTGACATGAATTGAAGTGACGACGGAAATGGTGGACAAGGTTTATTTTATCAAAAAAAAAAAAAAAACACCATATTTTGTTTAGGATTTGTATCAACAAAACTACTAAGGTAAGTATTAAAAGAAAACGTGTAACTTGCAATATTTTGAGATTTTTAAATTCCGTTACCCAATAATACAAGTCAGTTTCCATGTAGACGTGCATGGCATGGTGTAAGTACACTCGGTCGGACACTTGTGTTTTTTCGACTAGACTTTTTAATGTGTTTTTCAGGTAAGCATTTTTGTATAGTTGTACGCTTCAGTGTAAGTAAAATTGACAAAAGCATGTTGGACTAATACATTTTAGTATCTTAAAATACAGGGATGGTACTTGCTTCATCGTTATTGTGGCCATTTTCAATTAATATTCTAAACGCACCACCTGTGTCGACTTTGCCAAAAATGACCACATGAACTAATGGAGGATATGGTCGATAGAATGTATTCTAGCAGAAAACGCCATAATTTGCTGTATTATAGGGTATTTCCGTGATGTATATATCAACAGAACTACCAAGGTAGGTGTAATAATCAAATATTTGTGACTTGAAAATTATTTCAAATGCCCGGTACGCCCATTACCGTCGATCGATGGGGACATGGGACCAAAGCCTCCACTTTAAAAAGTAGGGGGACATCATATCTGTTGTATTCTTGCC
>NW_022697507.1:0-2583 GCF_011630105.1 Anneissia japonica
TATATATAATTATTATTATTTATATATGTCAAAAAGGCTCTAATAATCATGATTATATTATGATCCAGACGTTGATTACTCACCCCTTGTTAGTTCTGCAGACTCCTTGCTTACCTCAGTCATTGAACCTCTATTTGTGTCAACAGTGATACTGCAACTGTAATTTCCTAGATCACTTGAAGTTACGTTTAGAATCCAAAGTATTTTCTCTCTGAATTTTTCTTTTAAAATGAATTTAGTTGATGTAGTGTTAATTTTCCTGCCATCAAGTAACCATGTTACATCGGGTTGTTTATCAGGATTGATTGTAGACCAAATGCAGGAGAAGTAAACATTGTTGTTTTTTCTCCATTCTAAGATGATAGCAGGAGAATCCATATCTTTGATATAAAAAAAATACATATAAAAATAATAAATGATATTCATTCAAGAAAATAGGTAGGCATATTGGTAAAAACTAAGCATGATCACATGTATGTTAGCAGCGGTATTTTTATTGTGAATTCTGGACAATAAACAACAAAACAAATTAATTTTACATTCTCATTTGTAATCCAAATTCTTGTACCTGTTCAGGCCCGTACGCAGGACTTTGGGGATGGGGAGGTGCGTTTTGCGAACGAAGCGGAACTTAGGATGGAAGACCGTCTAGGGCTCCCCGTGGGGTGGTGAGGGGGTAGGGCCAAATCCCCCGGAAGGAAGTACATTTATGATTATGGCACCTCTAGATGGTCGGTCACATACAGACCTAAATTTAATTATAATTTTTCTTTTTCTCTAATTTTATGCCCCCACCCTTGAATCCGCCATTGTGAAGTTGTAACTTTTTATATCCTTTAAATATGTACCCTACAGATGACATGGATCAATCTGCAATCACTGGAGCAGACAAGTTCCAACAGATTTCGTAGCACATTATTAAAAATCAACGGTTAGAAGAGCGGGCAAATAAAATGCAATGCATACTACAGCATTTCACGATAATTAGGAAAGATTTTAATGAAATAATAGGTTTCAAAAAGTGAACTTTTTAAAATTGGGGGTCCAGGGGCAGAAGCCTGGAGGGAGTTTGTGGGAAAAGCCATGGAAGGCTCCGGCAAAGTAGCATTTTGAGGGTCTTAATGGATTTCTCAAACACATAATTCGTTAATATTTTATTTAAATTTTCATTAATGTTGGTGTTTTTGGGGCCTGAAGAAGTAACAATATATATTCTATACATCTGTAAATCTACAGATATATTCATATTAAGGATCAATCTGCAATCACCGGAGCTGAGGATCAATTTCCAACAAATTTCATACCACATTATGAAAAATCAATGGTTAGAAGAGCTATCAAATATATCAATGCATGCTAAAGCATTTCGTGATAATTGTGAAATACGGTAATAGGTTTAAAAAAGTGGAACTTTTGGAATTTCAGGGGGTGCGTCCCTCTGCACCCCCCCCCCCACCTACCCTGCCTACGGGCCTGCTGTCCTCTTATAGTTAGTGTTAGTGGAGAATTGTATGTGCATGTCCTTCTAAAGTCAATGATCATTGTCTAGGCCTACTGATATTTAGTTTCAAATTGTGGCTATCACACCTTTAGGCAAACCGGTTAACTTAATTTATAGCTGTTAAACAACACCCAAAATGAATGGAAATTTAAATCGACTTTTTCACCAATTATGGTTTTAAAAAATCTATTAAATCAAGGACTTAAAGAAGGCCTGGTTAACTACGCTACTTTGTCGGAGCTTACGAGTGCTTTTCTCTACCGGTCCCAGCCATTAAACTCACCTCCCTCGCAATAATGCACACCTCCATCCATCCATTTTAAATATTTGGAAATGATTAAAGAAAAGAGGAAAATGTATTCATTTTTTTTATTTATTTATGAACACTCACAATATACATCCAGAAACAATATGTGTTCCCATATTGTTGATTCATCCTTCTCAACAACTTGACAGGTATAATATCCTGTATCTGTTCTGTACACAGGCTCTATAATCAAATCTCCGATGGTTTGGTCAGTGAAATCAATGGAAAAGCGACCTTGATTGGGATACCTTAGACTAACGATAATATTGCCAACGCCCACTTTCACACCATTGAACCAATTAACTGTGTTTATACTTGCGCTTGACAAACTATCTGCATCTGGGGGTGCTGGGAGTTCTATTCTTTTCCCCTCTATAGTTATCCACGACGATGTGTTCGTAGCTTCAGTTACTAAAAAGAATGAATATAAATAATTCGTTATAGAGCAAGATGACCGACTGCACGTCTACCCCAGCAAAAAAAAAAAAAGAAAATGTTTCTATCATTGTCAATGTTGCAATAGTTAAAATTGTAAAATTACGTTATAAAAGGTAGGTTTTTTGTAGCTCACAAAAAATCGTTTTGTATATACCAAACTGCAACTATATTATGGGGACATTATCTAAAATAATTAGACCTCTTTTGAATACAAAAACAATTAAGGTAAACAAATTGACAAAATAAATAATATTTATTTTCTTTCATTTCATTTTTTATTTTCCAAGGCCAAGAAAATTCCAACAGTGAACTTTAGTTATGTGGCAATCCTAAATAA
>NW_022697508.1:0-1473 GCF_011630105.1 Anneissia japonica
ATTTTAATATTAATATAGGGCCCACGCGTGTGTTTGGAACTAAATATAAGTTTTTATAGGTTTTATTTTATTACAATTCATAGGCCTATTCTTTCACCATCATTACACATTGAGGCCCTTCTTTTAGGTAAAACGATCTATCTTAAATTTTCCTTCTCAAGCTTTGGGACTATTATGTTTTTAAATAACTTAGAAGGCAAAGGAGGGCAAGCACAAGCTTCAACCTTAACAAATGCGCGCGAAGCGCGCTAAAAATTTTGTTGTGCTTTTAATTCTAATTTCGTCGGAATTGATCAAAACTCCCTAATTGTGCAATTTTTAGAGGAATTGGCCTACCTCAACAAGAAGTGCTCTTATGTTATATATGGCCACACTCGTTTTTTTTTTAAACTGAATATAAGTATTTTCCTTATGGTTTTATTTATTACAAACATAATCTTTCAACATCATTACACATTGAGGCCCTTTTTTAATAGGTTAAACGATCTATCTTAAATTTTCTTTCTTGAGTTTGGGACTATGTGTTATAACTTAGAAGGCAAAGGTGAGCAAGCACAAGCTTTAACATAGAAAATGCGCGCGAAAAATGTTTGTTTTTTAATTTCTAATTTCATTGGAATTGATCAAAACTCCCTAAAGTGTGCAATTTTTAGAGGAAATTGGCCTACTTCAACAAAATATGCGATTTAAAATTTTAGATTTTCAGGCATTTTCCCGGGTGAAAAGGGCATTCAATGGGGAAAGACTTTCCACAGCTGAACATTTTCCCCTTGTCCCCCGGTTATTACGCCACTGCGGAGAATACCTGGCGGCTTAGATCAAATGCGCTATGGACACTTTTTGAAGTGGAGAATGGGTTGCAGGCAGGGGTATTGTGATATCTGTTAATTATATCTTCCTTTTTATTCTTGTCTTTATTTTTCTCTTCTCTTTTCCTTTTTCTTTCTTTCTCCTTCTTTCTCTTTCCCTCCCTCTCCCCTCTTTCTTTTCTCTTCTTACCCAGCCAGCCCGGTACGACGGCTTGGTCAGCCCGGTAAAAACCGTCAGTGGTGGGGGGGGGGAACAGTCTGCCCCTGCCCCACCTGTTACGCCACTGTTTATAAGATGAATGGGAATATGAATCATGCAGATCTAGGATCAAATCTAGGTGGTGGGGTCAACAATCCTCCCCAGGGAAAATTTCAATTTCTAGATGGCGGGAAATGAGCTTTCCCGACTTCCGAGGTGTCTTTTAATTACTTTTTTGTTCTTCAAAATTCAAGGTTTTCCCATCTTAAAAACGGACTGGTAATTTTTTCCCATTGTTATTACAGTAAATAGGGCTTATGTGTGTATACATACATAACAATTTAAAAAAAAATGAGTAGTTGCATACGAATTTTCCATGAATCGATGAATCCCAAAAAGAAAAGGGGGTCCGGGGGTTCTTCCCCAGGAAAATTTTGATTCCTAGAAGGCGGGAAATGAGCTTTC
>NW_022697509.1:0-698 GCF_011630105.1 Anneissia japonica
GATAGCGTTATTTGGATTGGAAAATTATTATTTAAAAAAAATTTTGGTCCGACGACCTAGTCGTTTGTCGAAAGACAGGGGGTCCCGGCCTTCCGACAAAGAAAATTCCCCGCCCCTTCCCCCCACCCCGCTGACGCCTCCACTGGTTAATGACATAGTGAATAGTAAGAGTATTTAAATGTTGAAATCAAGATCTATACTGAATAATAAACTACAGCTTTATGTATTGAAAGATTTTACCCACTCAGCTTCCAACTACTTAGTCACATGGTTTAATATACCCAATTTGCTGGTTGTTGAGAACTCTATTATGAAGCAAATCATTGTTATTTACAAAAAACCACTATATGTCCTTAGAACCTTTCCCATGCCCATGTCTTTTGTCATTTTACTTTTGTTTATTGAATACTGTATAACCAACTTTACAGTAAAGTGTTTGCTTAAAGATTATTGTAATATCATTGGTCACAGACCGACAAGTCGGTCTGTGACTAATTTGGTCACAGACCGACTAAAATTAATGTAATAAAAATATGAATAAATAAGTCCAAAAATTTAAATAATCTTGTCAGTGAATGTTAGCCTAATAGCTTCAATAGTTTTATGAATTTCACAATGGTTGAAAGCTGCAATACTTAATAAACCTAAAAAATGTTGTTTTTTGGGGTCACAGACCGACAAAAATATTAAGAAATATT
>NW_022697510.1:0-597 GCF_011630105.1 Anneissia japonica
TATTCACTTCTAATAATATATTTTATATTAATACAATCTTCTTTATTCCATTGATGTAGGCCCTACACTGAAAAAGAAAAAAAAAACATACTGTATACGAGTTTGACAGAAAATAAAAATAAACGATCAATCTAACAATATATAACAATTAAAATTCTCATTTTCATTTTATGTAGAATAGGTTTATTACCGATCACGTGGCAGTATATAACGGCCTATCTTGATTGATGATATGAAACACAGACATGAAGGTCATGGTTGAATGCGTTTCAGCTGACACGTCAATGCGTTACAGATCCTCAATTAACGCATTACATTACCGAGACACGACGGGAAAAACCAACAAATCAAAATCAAGATACATCGATTTTTAACGGAATTCGGATAATTACCGTACTAAAAGTTGGTTTCTATTGATTATTAAGTAGTTTTCTACACTCGTGTGGTAATATTTTTATCATTTTTGCACCCGTGTGGTCGCGAGTGGTTCCGTGTGGTCGCGAGTGGTCCCGTGTGGTATTTAGTAGGACCCGCATAATTATCCAATCCTGAAACTCTGTGATTGATGACGTTTCATATAAACGCGCGCTTGTCTGG
>NW_022697511.1:0-609 GCF_011630105.1 Anneissia japonica
TGCAATAAATTTTATGTCTCTATTATGTCAACGTATGCTATCGCTTCATTTTCGTATTTACATTCTAAACAAAATTCTTTCTCTATATCTGTCCTTTATGGGTGGATGGATATATTCGGTGTAAACACCAAGGATAACCCATAAAAGTCGGAAGAATACTTGTTTCCAGTGAGGTCCTTCTGGTGGTGATTGGGCACTACACCGGTAGTGGCCTAACGATGGCCCGGGGCCCTGTGGTTTTCTGAGAATGGGGTCCCCTTTTTGATCCGGTCACCACTTTGATTGTGGGAATTTAAATTTGCTCGTTTTTCTAATATTTGGCATTGTATTCTAGATTGCTTTTAACAACGAAATAAATTATATATCAGTTGCAGATTTAGGTATTCAAAATAGAGGAAATGTTGGTAGGGAGTGACTTTCACACATCTATTCCACCTCAGCCCCAGCATGGTTGGGGCTAAGGTAATATCATTTATGAATACGGCACCTCAAAGTGGCCGGAATTGGCACTCATAGATTTAAAATGTGAGTATAATTTCCATTCTAAAACAATTGGAAAATTGTAGGTGGCCCCAGGCCGACAGGGGCCCCCATTAAACCTTCACGGGA
>NW_022697512.1:0-1093 GCF_011630105.1 Anneissia japonica
CTTGGACAGATTTTCTTTATTCAATTTATTGCAACTTACAAACAAATAAAAAAAAAGCAAACGGAGAGGTTCCACAGACAAGGTCCAAACAAAGGGGAAACGCTTAAAACATCAAGACATCAGAAATAGGGCCTACATATAAAATTCTCATATATAAATACAATATTTTTATAAAATAAAATATGAGAGCTCCGATCCCTGGACAGACATTATATTTCCAACTTTACTCTTTTTACTATATTTGTCTATGCCTAGTCTACTCCTTTTCTTTTCCGACAATTTGCGGCACCTTTAGCACATCCTCATCTGAGTTTCCAAATAAAAAATACAATGATCCTGCCATCCTGCTAGTCTCAATCGGCCGATGGCCAAAAGCTAACCACTACCCACCACCACTAATTGCATCTGCTATTTTTCTGTATGTGTAAATATTCACGCATTATGAGCCATGGACGATTATCTTTTCCGCCTAACTACCATTCGTAATGTTCTTTATAAATCTTTTTTCATTCAAAAAGTGCCTCTTGAATTTAATAATTTCCCATAAGAACCCTTCGATTTTCATCTATTTCCATAAGCAACCCTCAATTTCCACTATGTTTTTCATAAGTGCCCATTTTGAATAAGCGCCCCTCAAAAAGCGCAAACAATTTTTAAGCGCCCTGGCGCTTATTCATGCGAGTACGGTATGTGCAGATTGAACCTTTTTCCTCATACAACACTTTCTCTCATACGACTGACTGAAACCAATTTTACATAGATGTGGAACACTCCCAATTAATATTTTAAACAGAATTTTTGATACTAAAATTCTACCTATATACTATTGTATGGAAGTGAAATCTGGGGAATATTTAATAATATTGATATTATTGAGCAAACACACCTGTTATTTATAAGATATATACTTGGGGTTAGGAAAACTGCTCCAAAACATGCTATTATGGCCGAAGTTGGAAGATTTCCTTTAAGCTTATCATGTTCTATTAATGCTATAAAGTTTTGGTAACGTTTAATTAATGAAATTAATCCGAACAGTATATTAGCACAATGTTATTCTTTTCAATTAAGACAAACGGAAAGAAATGAAATT
>NW_022697513.1:0-3635 GCF_011630105.1 Anneissia japonica
AACTCTGTGGACATATTTTTAAAGTGAAGAATGAGATATCGTGTTGTGATATCTGGTCATATGATGATAATAACTTACTTTTTATTCCTGTCTAATTTTCTTTTCTGTTTTTCCGTTTCTTTTCTCCTTCTTTCTTTTTCTTTCCATCTCTCTCCCTTTTTTCTTTCCTGTTCTTACCCAGCCCGGTACAAGATCTTGGTCAGCCCGGACAAAACTTTCAGGGGCAGGGGGAGGGAGTACTCTGCTCACCCGCCTGTTACGCAACTGTGTGAATTATTGTCTGTACGGATTCCCTAAAAATGTGCCATATATAGATCCATCATCCTCTCCCATCATTTAAACACACCCTGAATGTATTGATTTGTTATATTTTGATTGCTAATCGTACCTTTGTTTTTATATTATTTGGCATTACAATCAGATAATTAATTAAAATTTATATATAATACAATAATTACAATATAACGCATTTATTCGAATAAGCACCCGGGGGCGTTATTGGTTAGATGGTTTTTGAGGAGCTAGTGCTTACTGGTAAGTAGTCTATGTTAAAAAGTGTTTTGGCATTGCTTATAAATCCCTAAGTAGCAGTTAATTTAATTCCACTGTGTAAAACATTGATAAATAATTAATGGTCCAAAAAATTGTTGGAAATGATGTTGCTTTCATTTCATCCGTCTTTAGTTACTTACAGACGATTTGGAGAAAGATTAAACGCCCCGAGGCGTTCATTTCTTCCTTTTCCTTGGGTGTGGGGGGGATGGGAATGGGGGCGTTTTTTCGCGGGGCCTTTGTTCAAAGCAGGTCGTTTATTTGAATAAATACTGTGAAATTACTGGGTTTTTCTTAAAACATGGTGGATCACAGGATGTTAGCCCATGAATTAATTATTATTAGTCATTTATGCATTTTAAATTGTGTTTGGTTTCATGTTTTTTAATTATCTTTGCTAGTTATTTTTATTTTGTGAAAAGTAAATAAGGTCCTCTCTCCACGCATATGCCTCAAATTGGCAGTTTGAGTTAAATGAACAATAATCATGGTAAATTTGTACTATTCAAGTGCTATTTTTCCTCCAGGGAATCTTTACGAGTCTCAAATTCTCAAAATCTTCTCACCTGAGCCACAACCATGGTGGGGCTCCTTTATGGTAGTTTTTCGAATTGAAAGTATTTAAGTGCCATTTTCGGGTACCCTTGTAATTAATTCATTTTTTAAACTCAATTCGTCAAAATTAATATAAAAAGAGTTAAAATGTACTTTAAGTTTCATTTCCGGCCATCGAGATGTATAAAATACAGTACTAAAATGTTCGCGTCACCGCCACAACCACAGTAGCACTGACGTGGTGTGGATCCCACTCTCATTTCATCAGCATTCCTATTCCATATATCCTGGATGCACCACTGTTCCTGAAAACAAAAGTTAAGCAAAATATATTTCCATTCGTTTTGTTGTTCATATGTGAATATACGATAGGTTATTACTCCAACACAATGCAAACACATAGACACATGTACGACTGAGCTGAGCGCGACTCCGTTAGTAGTGGTTACGTAACGTTTGTCATGACGTATCATGCGCTATAGAAACGGAAAACCATAATGTCATGGGAATGTACCTCCCTGGTATGGCCTACAGTACAAAAAGTATAAACGTGTAAGATATAGGCTAATGTTGATTTAAACAATGTCCTAATGTTATTATGTTATGGGAGTTATTTTGTGATATTAAAAAAATTTACATACAATTTCTTAGTAAAACCACATATACATTAAAACATATAATCATAAAACTTTGCCTTATGAGGATTTACAAAAGTGCAGATTGTTAAGGCAACTTATATACCATAAAACATCGAATAGAAGCCCAATGGGCTTAATCTTGAGAAGAATCCCATCTCGAATTGAAGCTCCTCCCTCTTTAAAAAATTTTTTTTTTTTCAAAAGTAGACTCGAAAAGAAGCCCATGGGCCTCTTTTCAAGATAGCATGGGCTTTTTTTTAGTACATACACTGTACATGAATTTCCAAGAAACACAATAAATTAGAAACATGCCGGTTTATACACTTCATGATAGAGATTGATGTTACATTGGACCTATTTATTGTTATTTAGTACAGTAGTAATTCCCAAATTTTACAGCATTCATTTTGAAAAGAAGCCCCATTCTTTACTTTGCAAAAGTAGCCTCGAAAAAAAGCCCAATTTGAAAATAAGTCCAGCTTAAACTAATATTTTAGAAAATATTTAAACCATCCTCTGAACAATTCCTTCCTTTCTTTTCTAGGGCAATTTCACTACACTGATTACTGGTTTAAGTTACGATTCTTCTAGTTGGAAGCTTGCTGCCACGGTAACAGATGATGGTCGGCAGACGACTTTGGATGTGGACTTGGCTGAAAAGGTAAAATAAATTGGCAGACATGCAGTCAGTGACCCAGGGAGATGAGAAACATGGAGCATTTTACAAATCCGAAAGGTCCACTGATTAATCTCAGATAAGATGATTAATCATCAGTTGATGACATAATTAATGTCGAAATATTGACTCCTAACACGACGTATTTCAGTACTTGCAGTTTGTATTATACTTTCTTATCTGAGACACATGGCTTGTCTTATAATAATGACACCAACTGAAACCGTTCAAAAATTGAATTATTTATTTCTAAGTGTTATCTGTAAGATGTGTGTTGTTTTCTATCAACTTGCATTCATTCGGTTCAATTATCAAGAATTAAATTTATACCTGTATTTTTTATTAAGAAAATACCAGAAGATATCAATTCATTTGAATAAAGCCAAATTTGATTTTAATTTTCTACGCAGTTGAAAATTTTTTCCTAAGTTCATTCAAAAATTATTGTTGCATTATTATTTGATGTACCGTGACTTCTATAATGTTACAAAATCCACTGTTCTTTGAATAAATTGTCACTGTTGCTTTATTATTCTTATTTTTACAGGTGCTTTCAAAGTTAATTGGCTTCACTGTTTTTGAAATGATGGTGAGTAAACCATCTCCATAGCTGGTTTCAGAATTTAAAAGGACTCATTTTTTTCATTGCGTAATATTTTTTTCTGATAAGGTGAACACAACCTGTATAATGCTTAGTTTAACTTTGGATAAGTTAGTTGTTAACTGCTGGTATTTCATTGTCCTTAAAAGCTGTGTTTCCGCAGCCCTAATTACTTAATAACCTAAAACAGTCACTCCACAGAGTGTATACGGCCTCTGTATAATACCGAGCACTACGCAGGTATATACCCATCTCGAGACCAAACAAAATGTGATCGAAGTAGGGACCTACTAGGTTGAGCACAATTGTTGTTTTGATTTTAAACACATTCCATTGTTGTTAAATTGAGTGATTGGCCATTAAATTTGAAGATAATTTAAAGGTATAGTAAATGTTTGAAGTGCAGCAGAAACAGAGCTTTATAATCATTAGGCACCTATGTCCACAAGTAATCCTGAAAAATGTGTATTACAACAGTATGTATTCATAGCAGTAGGCAGAATAAGCGGATGGTATAAATGTGAATGTTTTATAAAAGATCATTTTTAAAAATCGTTTCCTATTTATTAGGCTTGATTAATAAAGTAATACTGTATATATATTTTATTGTTCC
>NW_022697514.1:0-553 GCF_011630105.1 Anneissia japonica
GAAGAAGTGCCTTGATGTTGTTTTACCAACTATTACCAACATTGCCAATAGATCAATCGAAAGTGAGAGTTTTCCTGATTCTGCTTGATCTTAGTGCAGCATTCGACACAGTTGATCACTCTGTCTTGCTGGATCGTCTAAAGCATTACATTGGTATTGAAGGCAATGCTCTGCATTGGTTTTCTTCTTATCTTTCTGGTCGGTCACAAAATGTTTGTGTTGGAAACTCCAAGTCTGATTCTTTCTTTTTGGATTATTCCGTTCCTCAGGGGTCTATTCTTGGACCACAATTGTTCACAATCTATCTGCTACCAATTCGAGAAATTGTTTCAAGGTTTAATCTCTGTCATCATATATATGCTGATGATACTCAAATTTATATATCCTTCAAACCTAAGAAGGAAGAAGTTGAAGTAAAGTTTGAGTCTCTTAAGAAGTGTATTGCTGAGCTAAGAAACTGGATGACCAAGAACTTTCTGAAACTTAATGATGAGAAGACAGAATTCATTGTTTTTGGGTCTCCTCAACAGTTGAAGAAATGTCAAGATCTCAA
>NW_022697515.1:0-5178 GCF_011630105.1 Anneissia japonica
CGTCAAAATTCATTTACAAACCACTGCAAACAATTTTCAAGAAACTTTTTTTTTGCTTCAAATCACACTGAATTCCAGAACTATTGTAAACCAAGTCCAGTGAATCTGAGCGATTTCGGTACCAATATTCTTTTAAGCTTGAAAGTTAAAATAAAGCAGTTGGAAAAGATACCATTCAAAATTTAGGAATTTATAAACCCAAAACATTTCTCTGCTTTCAAGTGTAAGCAACACTCAACTCGTAACCTTAAAGTCAGACTCCGGAGGGAAAAAAAATTGATATGTTGTATCTTATTCACCGTTCCCCAGTTTTTCGTCAGACAACTTTTTTTCTGTCTTAGAAAAATCAGTGCTACAACATATCAAACATTTTTTTTTACTCCGGAGCCTGACTTTAAAAGCTAGTGTTATACAGCTTTGAGGAACCAAAAAGTTCAACACAAGAAATGGGCTAAAATATTGCAATGTATGCTAATTGATAGTCGTGTTCAGTACAGAAAACTATTTGGGAACATTTTATTCACAAAATTAAACACCCAGACTGCAGGCAAAAAATGTTTGAAATGTTCAATAAGATGTCAATTTGCAAGAAGTCATAAAAAGTTTGAAGAAATACGTTTTGGTGCGTTTCAAATGCTCTACACAAGAATGCAAAAATTGTACAAACTGACATCAGACCATGTATATTTTCAGACCACCAAGCAATTTCGCTTAAACTCTGTAATACCGAGATGAAAAGAGGACCTGGAATATGGAAATTAAATAATAGTGTTTTACATGTTGAAGTGTATGTCAAAAAAATTGTTAAAAAATAATTGAAAGCAAACATATTACTTCTGTTCTTAAGGATAATGTGAAATATTACTTCAGATGAGGATGAAATTCTCAATGAGCAAATGCTATTTTTACAAATAAATTATATAAAAATAAAAATATTTCATGGGAATGCATCAATGAATACGTTGAAAAATCAGACATACCAACATTTTCTAATGAAAGTAAAGATAAGTGTGAAGGCCTGCTAATATATGACGAATGTAAAGATGCCATTTTCAAAATGAGGCTTAACAAAAGTCTGGCTTTAGATGGTCTTACTCTAGAATTTTACCGCACCTTCTGGCCTAATATTGGTAACATGTTATGTGATGCAATCAATTTTAGCAATGTTCATAATAATAAACTAAGCACTTCGCAACGTAGAGGTATAATTTCACTATTGTACAAAAAAGGTGAACGTGAAAACCTTGAACACTGGAGGCCCATAACTCTTCTAAACGTTGACTACAAGATTGCAGCCTATGTGCTTGCCTATAGAGTACAATCCGTAATTGATTCTATAGTCAAAATTACCAAAAAAGGATATAATAACATTGAGGGCGCCTTAATTTTTATTGATTTTCAAAAGGCATTCGACTCAATAGGTAGAATATTCATGTTAAAAGCAATAGAATGCTTTTGTTTGGGAGTGGAGTTCTTGCATTGGGTTAAAGTTTTGTACAACAATACAGAAAGCTTTATCGTTAATAATGGTTGGATGTCTCCAAATTTTGTCATGAATTCTGGGATCCGTCAGTTAGCATTATTGTTTATTCTTGTGGTAGAAATAATGGCCTGTAACATTAGAAGCAATTCACTTTGCGAGGGTATCAAACTTCTGTCAATAAGTTAAAATTGAAGTTAGCGGTAATCTTCGCTAAAAATAAACAGAGTATTAATAATTTTTTTCAATAAAATCGAGTGTTTTGCAACGTTTCGGGTCTCAAATTAAATAAGGGAAAAACCAAAGGTATGAGGATTGGTCCTAATAAGAATAAATCCAACAGAACTTGTGAAATCAATTTGTTAAAGAACCAGTCGAATTTCTTGGTACTTTTGTGGGCTACGATACAGTTACTTGTATAAAAAGAAATTGGTATGATAAGGTAGCATGTTTAGAGCGAACCTTAAGATTATGGGAAAAAAGAAACTTAACTTTTTTGGGGGAAAATTACTATAATTAAAACGCTTGCTATTTCAAAGCAAAGATACTAGAAATACAAGATAGAGTTCTCCACACAAAAAAAGTGTTCCACCGTGTTCCATCGAAATGCATGGTGGGAATACGAAAAATGGGACGCCCCCTACAGCTGGATCTAAAAAAACTTGTGCCAAACTTTCGTTACCAAGTCGTCGCGTATTTTATTATCAATTCTCAACAAAGATACTAGATATAAACAAACTGGAATAGACACCCAGACAGTGACATCGGTGAATACATAACCTCCTTGGTGGCGGTAGAAATCGTTGCTATTATCCAAATAATGCACAAAACAATTAAAGCATAATCATGAATCAGTAAGGAATAAAACAACAATACAGCGCAGAATCGCATGGCCGGACGCACTCTTAGTGAAAAATTTTTCCTCCATTAGTGGAAAAGGAAGGGCGCCTTTTGCGTCTGGATATACTTAGCAACAGAAGGGCGCCCTGTACGTTGGGCACGAAGTATAGGAAACTTGCATGGTTAAAAAGAAGGGCGCCGCCTACGTTGGGCACGACTTCCGCCTCATTTTTACAAAGCGAGAACTCTATCTTGTATTTCTAGTATCTTTGTTCAAAGTTAATATATAACGTTAGTATTATTGATGTTCTAAAAGATATTAAAATAAGATTCTATATAATTTCTTATGGAATGGGTAAAAAGATAAAATTAAGAGAAATGTAATAGTTCAAGACATTAATCCAGGAAGTTTGAAAATGATAATGTTAACTCCTTGGTAGACTCACTTCAGCTAAGTTGGAAAAAAGGATACTAAGTCCTGATCCAGGCAAATGAAAATGTATTCCATTATTTATATGCATCCTATTGAGTATACTATATGTATGTCAAAAGTTAACTTAGAGGAACATGCTTCCTTGAATAATTTACCAATATTTTATAGGAATTTTATTGATACGTGTATCCATAATGACATACAGAAAATCCATCCGCATTTCATATGTGAGGTAAAAATGCAAAGAATTTGGGAAAATAAAAATATTACTGTAAACAATAGATTTGTTTAATAAATTGTGGGTTGACTCAAAAAATGTAGGTGACATCATTGTAAATGATAGAATTAAACAGGTGAACGAAATAATTCCATCAAAACACACGACGCTTTAATTGAGCATACAAATTATATGCAGTCATTCCAAATAGTTCGAAAAATCCTTACTGTTTAACACACAGAGAAAACTATTGTAAAACAAATTATGACATTATTTTGAAGAAACAAAATGTTAAAAAATTATACACATTGTTGTGTTCCTGGGTGATCGTTGAGACAATAACAGGCAGACACACAGACTATCAACTATTATGTAACATAACATGTAGTTTATTCAGATATGCCAGTAGGTTCCGTGGTTCGGTTCCATGCGTGTGCGTGCGTCTATATACACGGCTGATTCACGTCACTAACGTGACGTATCACAACAACCCCATCCTTTCGAAAAGCTTTACAGTTAATTCGTTATCGCTTATGTAGCAATACAACAAGCTTTAAACTTTAAGCAGGATGTGTTAATTCATGCTTAAATGTTGTTTAACTGATTTATAGTTCATATTGTGATACTAAGATAATGAAACACTTTTAACTTCATAATCACTAATGTTATAAACATTACTATCATTCGTAAAAAACATTATATCATATTGTTATTGTGATTGTTAAAGTAATGAACTATTTTTCACTTCTTAAACTTTAACTTCATAAACATTAATATCATTCCTTAAAAAAAGAAACGTTGTTAAGCATCATAAAACTTTAATGCAATTGTTCAACATTCCGGATATTCAATTACTACTTAACAACAATGTGTATATTGTTTTCTGTCTATTATGATTAACATATAATGACAAGTTTCTGTGTATTATTTTAAATGGTTATATTAATTATCTGTCGTTGTATTGACTGTTCTCTGTTTTGATTATTGTGTTCATTGATTTGTTATTCGTCTCCAAAGCGTGTTGGTCGGCGACTTATTCGACCAGATCTGGTAATATACGTCGATCTCGTGTTGGGATAGGCTAAGTTGTTGTGGTTATTCTTTGTTGGTTTGGGTGGTTGGAGCTGTGTTGGAGTTTCAGTAAAGTGTACGTGTTGGCGTATTGGTGTCGCATCATCGTCTTCATATTGTGTTGTATTGTTTGGTTCCGGTGGTATGTCTCTTGTGTCAGATTGGTTGTCGGTTACTGGTGATGTATTCCTGGTGTTGGTTGTGATATCAGATTCTGGTACGTCTCTAATTTCGGATCTATTCCTCCTTCACGTTGATCCATTGTGTATAGAACCACGTATGATCTTGGTTCTTTGCAAAGGTCTGTTATTTCTGCAGGGATCCAAATGTTGTCATCAGGGCGTCTGACCCTTTGACCTGTGTGAAGTGGTTTTAGTTCAACTCCAGCATGCTTGTCATGGTATTGTTTCATTTCCTGCTGTCTTGATATAAGCTTATCATGCACGTCTGTTCCTAGGTGGATTCTTGCTAAGTGATGACTTGGAAGCGTTGTTCTCACCGGTCGACCAAACATCATTTCTGCAGGTGATGATAGACCGGGTCCTATGGGGGTTGCCCGGAGATGTAATAAGGCAACTTGTATGCTCCGCCTAATCTGCGTGCATTTCTTGATCAAGGATTTCAATGTTCTAACTGTGCGCTCTGCCAGTCCGTTTGAGCGGGGATATCTTGGAAAAGAGGTAGTAGTCCAGTCCGAAATGTAGCAATATCAGAGGTTGCATTTTTTTTTGCTATATTTTTTAAAAATTGGATATGATGTAGAGTAGACATTGATAAATCAAAAAAGTATGTGCAACATTTTTTTTTTCATACGTAAGGGGGGTTGCCAGCAGTTTCAAAATGGCCGCCATTTTTTCCTAAAATTGTCACTAATATTGTAAGTTTATGTTATTAAAATGCAGCATTCAATTGGAAATTAACAACAGTTAACTAAATATTGTACACATTTTTGAGCTATTAAAATTTAAAATGGCTGCCATTTTCCATTATTTTAGCTTTTCAGCATACATATTAATATAATAATAACCGATCTGTACTGTAAAACAAAAACGTGTGATAGAGCTAGTTATATGCAATTGCCATATGCTGTTAATGGTTATTACCATAATATATATGATATATATATATATATATATA
>NW_022697516.1:0-674 GCF_011630105.1 Anneissia japonica
TAGTACACTATAGGAAAATTATTATGCTTAAGTATAATTTTCCATTTAATTATTATAAGTCAATCGTGACGTCATCACTGTAACTCCCAATGTTATTTGCCTTTCCCCAGCGTTCACTAATTTTTCTATTAGTGGACGCTTGGCTTGATTTTATTTAGGTTCGTGTGCAAAAAAAAAATCCTCATTTTCTTCGTCACCGCGAATACATCATGCACCGCAATAAAAATTGAATTGTAATTGAAAATTACTTTCGTAAAACAAGCTTAATTAGAACCCGAAGAAAGTTACTTCAAATTCAATATTAAGTATGAACAATTAAGGAATTTATTGAATCAATATGGACCCTCATAAACACAACAAACTGAACGTTAATAGGAATATTCTAGACCTATTTTAAAGACTCGAGCAACAAATTTAGATGTAGGTCTACGGCCAGGCCGGAGGCCGCCCAGGCCTCCAACTACTACTAGGCCGTAGCCCTGGCCGTAGCCTAGCCTAGTTATGAAATAATCGCACTATTTTACCTGTCTGCATGCACCGACCAAAAGGGACGTCAGTGACTGTTATTTTCTCTCGAATGCTGAAATGTTTATTTCTTTGACGAAAGTCTATCAAAATAGCATTACAAACAAGTTCTTTCTAACACAATACAATACAGTACTCCGGATGTGTAG
>NW_022697517.1:0-672 GCF_011630105.1 Anneissia japonica
TAAAACACATCCATCAATATATAATATGGTGTATTCACATCTCCATGATGGGCTGAGTATTAAAGAATTAGAAAAAAATATGTATTTCCAGCCAATTGTGACTCCTAAAAAATAGAAATATTATATTAGATTTAAAAAAAAAAATTTGTATACTGAAAATAAAATCAAATTAGACAAAAGTAACTGGCCAAAATTGTATCATGATGTTGATTAATAATTGAAGTTGTATACTTTATCTAATTACATAAATAGCCTGGCCTTTTTTTAACTATAGGCCTATACATAGGCCTAATATTAATAATATACAATAATAATAATTCCCTGTTGCTTTTTTAATGCAGACATTTGTCTTCCATACAGCCACTTTTAACAGATTTTTTATTATAAAAACATAAGCTTGGTTTTCCTAGCTTGCCTCCTCCAAGAAGAACTGTCAGTATAGTACAGTACTGTAGTTTATGCACTCATGGCCTAGTATAGGCCTTGAGTGCAACCACTCACACCACAGCCACACAGCCCGCGGCAGTGCATCGAACACCGCCTTGCATTAGCAAGCACGTGAAATTATGATCCTTCTTTAAACGTTTGTCGTGGAAAACTGAAATAAGAAGACCAATTTTTATATCAAAATAAACACTTACTTTTTCGACTTGTGGTATGTATATTGAAAAT
>NW_022697518.1:0-677 GCF_011630105.1 Anneissia japonica
ACCACCACCCAAAGACAAAATTAACTAAAGGAAGCAACATCATTCTCTACCCATTCAATTAATATGCTATTGCAGTTAGACTTTTTCGGTGACCTTTGTGATTAGTACGTCTTTTTTATCACAACACATTTTTACGTTAATTACTTGTAGTTCCACATTTACAGGGAAATTAAGGGACGTTTATTATTTTTTTTATATACAGTCACAAACAATATGGATGCTTCATGAAAAACGCATGTGCTATAGAGAATTTTCGTGAGCTGGAAAGTACTTTACTGTTTATGATGTATAATTCATTCGGGTAAAGGAAGGTTGGAAATTCTTCGGACGGTACAGGGAAATTATAACTAATTAAGAAATACCAAATTTCTGGAAAAGAATAATCTTAAGCCAATGTATTCTGACGAAAATAGCATAGCTTACGGGATTGGTCAACCACATAAAAAAGGAACACAAACCAATAACCAAACACAGAGAGCTATGGAAATTACAATGGTCAACATTTCACTACGTAACAAGGTGAGAACATCTTCCTCCATGGTGAGACACACCATCATTAATAATGATAATAATAATAATAATAATAATAATAATAATAATAATAATAATAATAATAATATTAATAATAATAATAATAGTAGTAGTAGTAGTAGTAGTAGTAGTAGTAGCAGTAGTAG
>NW_022697519.1:0-929 GCF_011630105.1 Anneissia japonica
ACTCCGCAACCCGTTGTAGCGCACCAGAGAGCAAAATTTAGCTGGTTCTGAAAGAAACCCATAGTTTTTTCCCTCCAAGCTATATCGAGTTTACGCTGCCAGTACCCTCCGGTTCGATCACTCGATACGTTCCCCCACCTGGATTTTACTTGGTCGGGTGTAATCTTGAGCGGGTAGCTTATACACATCTAGATGTGTATAAGAGACAGACTGTTGGGGAATACTACTTGAAACTCGCTAGTATCGGACACGGCAATCTGATGGCTATTGAGATTGGTAACTTTATCGACGATCGAATACTTGGTACTCGGATTATATCTCGAGTTTGTGTATTGAAACTCCATTTTATATTATACGTCATTAGATAAAATGCATTGTATCAATACAGACATCAAAAATGGTGTTTTAAACCGATTCGAGTATCCGTTGGATAACCGAGAGGGGGATATGCAAATTGCTTTAAAAACCATAACCAGAACGGTTGGATATTTCAACGTGAAAAAAAATATAGCCATTTTTAAATATATCATCGTAGAGCGTGAAGGCAAAGAAATTTACGAACAAGGACGGGTACTATTAACGATTACTCCAGGGTTTTATACGTGCGAAGAAATGATAAACATTTTTAAAAATAATGATGCTCTAAAACCATACATTGCTCATATGCTGTTGGATAGAAGCACTGGTAAAGTAAAGTTTAAATTTAAATCGCCAGAGGGAACCGACGAAAATTTTTTAATATATTTCGGTCCGGAGCTGGCTGCATTCTTCAAACTGGGTATTGCTCAATTCAAAAGGAGAGAAGTTTACAGTGGTACGTCATATTGCCGTAACACCCCATATAGGATGCATGTTCACCTCCAAGAACTATCGAGCAAATGCACTCTTTTAGATGGGCACGCATCCTTTATTCTCGATACTCTTACCAT
>NW_022697520.1:0-514 GCF_011630105.1 Anneissia japonica
TAAATAATCAAAGTAAGGTAAATACAGTGTTGTAATAAAGGACTTAATAATGCATCGTGGAACATTAATTTGCCATGGTGCTTTATGAGGAAGATTCAACAACTAATGTCGAGGCAGCATCATTCTCATTAGTGCATATACACAGAAATACACTTGGCAAATTTGATGTAACGCCAGCTTCTGCCTGGTGCAACAGGGACCGTTTGGTTCCCTAACCTCGAGGTTGGGGTTCAATCCCTCGCTGTGTATTTTGCTTGTGTCCTTGAACAAGGCTCTTTATCTGCATTGCTTCTCTCCACCCAGGTGTCTAAATAGGTACGCTTAATAACCACACGTATTATATATGCCAGTACCAGTCCCAGTTGTTGTTGCTGTGAACCTCTGTACTGTATCTGAGCTTTTTGTAGCTACTGTACTATAATTATTGTCCACTTGAAAAGACAGCAAGGCTACAGTATATCACGATGCAAGGCTACAGTATACCACGATGCATTATTAAGTCCTTTATTACAAC
>NW_022697521.1:0-576 GCF_011630105.1 Anneissia japonica
TGTGTGTGTATGTATCTTGCATTCAAATGGTAATTTGTTTGATCCTTTCAAATAAACTATTTAAGGTTTTGATCAGAATTTACAACAGATGTGTGTTTAACATTGTCCATTTCTTTTTGATGTAAAATTCTTATCTATTATTATTAAGGTTATTGATGGTAAGCTGTCATAATAAATTTAATGCAACAAACATTTATATAGCACATATTTAAGTTAAAAACAACTTCCCACCTGCTCAAGGAACATTAAACAGTTGCAAGAAAGCGAAAATAGCAATTATTTCAAACAAGAGTGATTTATTGAACATCTGTTGCCATGACAACAAAAACACTCACCTGAAATTCTACAAATACACACTGAGCACCATTTTTGTTATGCATACGTAATCGGCTAAATCCTGGGAGGCTGTTTTAGGAGAAGAATAATGTGTCAGTCATTAGTCAGAAAATGTCAATCAAGCAGTAACTAAGCAACAACACTGTTTTGCCAACATTTATTTTCATTTGTTGATTATATATATATTCCACAGTTACTCTGATGTATACATGTACATATACATACATACATACATAATAT
>NW_022697522.1:0-1103 GCF_011630105.1 Anneissia japonica
GATATGTAGCGAAGGTATTGAAACCTGTAAAAATATATGTTATTAGTGTCAGAATTAGAAAAGTAGTTGTTGATTCAGGTAAGCATCTGTAATGTTTAAAAAATTTAATTGTTAAAGAGTGACCACTAATAATAAGTTATTTTTACTAACCTTGTCTAACTTCAACAATATAATATACAAGTTGTTTTTAGAAAGAGTTGCCAGTAATTATATTTTTTTTTCTTTTTTGTATACTAACCTTATCGAACTCGATGTTGAGCATATGTTTTCTGACTACACTATGGGAGACCAATTTGCTTTTTGCTGGGTCACTACCATTCCGAACAAATTCCTCAAAGTCATCATTGTAGCTGTCCAAGGTCCTTTTAGAACAATTTCCTGTGCCATCTTTAATTCCTTGCTGAGTTATCAAGCAGTATATACAGGAATACTTGCCTTTAAAAATGTACAGTATATTACAATATTTAAGAATTAAAATATTTGTTATTCCTATGTTCTATTTATAAATAATAATTATTATTACCTTGTAAAATACAAATGAAATAATTATTACCGTTAGATCCAATGAGTCCATAAACACGAGACAAAAACTCATAATCCCCGAAGAAAAACAATCGTAATGTGTGACTCCTGGAAAAATAATTTTTAATTGTAAAATTTAAACGTAATTATACACTATTGATAAAATTTAAGTAAGGTAATGTTTTGTTTTCAATTTTCAAATCATAAAAATAGATAAGCTTACTTGTTTGTCCTTTCTGATTTCCACACACTCCCTTCTATATCCATAACTTCATCCATAATAAGGGCCAGACCTTTTTGAATAGATGTGTATAAGAGACAGCAATATAATAGAGGGATGCCATTATTGTCATAATTACATGTTCCAGTGAATTTGGGTTGGGAAGACAGCACAATTGAATTTCAAACTTTGTTGTGTCCCCACCCTTGTCGCCACCAAACTTTATCAAAATATCCCCTTCACTGAAACTAAGCAAGTTTTCATCAGACCTAAAATAAAAAAAGTGATTTAATAATATTAATTACTACACTGTAGAGATTGAGTGTGTATTAGGTTGAAAAATAATGCAAAATTTGAATGA
>NW_022697523.1:0-786 GCF_011630105.1 Anneissia japonica
TAAATAAATATATCTTACATATCTTATACTACTAGGCCTTGGTCTAGCCTAGTAGTAGTACCCAAAGCGGTGTAGGACCGGTTCGGCCGTAAACTTGTTCGGCCGTAAGATATTCAATGCCCAAATAAGGGTTATTGTATGGAACGCCGTGTAGTGTATAATCAAAGCGTGAATTGGATGTCGCTGTACAGTACAGTGCAACGTTGACTGCGGGTTAGGTGGTGGTACAGGGGAATCTAATATTAATAACGATTGAAGTAACGATTAATAATAAAAATGTGTTTTTTGAAGTAACGATTAATAATAAAAATGTGTTGAAATAACGATTACTAATAAAAATGTTTGTTTTTTTTTTTGAATAAAGTATATAATTAATTAATTATGTATGATGTATGATAATAAAGGTACCTATACAGTTATACGACAGGAAAAAGTTGATTGATCAATGATTGGTTACCGTATTTAAAATGTATAAGTGGCCTATGTAGAAGTAGTGGTAATCAATTGGATTTTGATCATTAACTTCCGTTGTGTGTTAATATACAGCAATATTGTTTGTTAAATCTTTAATCAGTTGGTGGATTCGCTTTGGGTGATTCATTAATCGGCAGACACTTGCATACATTAAAGTA
The DNA here is from genome assembly GCF_011630105.1 of Anneissia japonica. Classification (NCBI taxonomy): domain Eukaryota; kingdom Metazoa; phylum Echinodermata; class Crinoidea; order Comatulida; family Comatulidae; genus Anneissia; species Anneissia japonica. Next base: position 633 of record NW_022697523.1, read on the forward strand.
TTTAACTTAATAATTTACTTAAATTTGTAGGTTATCAAGAAGAAAATGTATTTGTATTTTGGAATAAAGTATATAATTAATTAATTATGTATGTATGTATGATAATAAAGGTACCTATACAATTACACGACGATGAACGTTCCAGGAAAAAGTT
>NW_022697524.1:0-706 GCF_011630105.1 Anneissia japonica
TTGCAAGACTTGCGACCCATATCCTTAACACCAATATTTGCAAGAATTTTTGAATCCTTTATTGTCTCTTGGGTCACAGAGGACATTAATAGTCTTTTAGATGTGAAGCAATATGGTTGCCAAAAGGCTCCTCGACATCACACTATCTTATTGATTTAATCAACACAGTTGTTAGTGGGCTTGAATCTTCCGGTACTTTTGTAAATCTCTGTGCCATCGATTTCTCAAAAGCTTTTGATCGAGTTGATCATAGTGTGGTCGTCGAGAAGTTAATTAGTATAGGAGTGAGGTCATCTCTTATCCCCGTCATCTGCAGCTTCCTGACTAATCGCAAAATGAACACTAAGTTTAAACAATGTACATCCCCTTATAAAGAAATTACATGTGGTGTCCCACAGGGTACTAAACTTGGTCCCATATTTTTCCTCATTCTTGTCAATGATATATCTATAGGAAGCTGCAGGGGATGGAAATATGTAGACGACCTCACAATTGGTGAGATCGTTAAATATGGACGTCCTGAATTTCTACAAACCAGTCTCGATAATATAACGGACTGGTGTCATTTGAACAATATGATTCCGAATCCAACTAAGTGTAATATAATGAAAATTAATTTCCTGCTAAGAGAAATTCCTCCACCTATATTTTCCCTTAATGGTACCGTACTCAAAGTTGTGTCTCATATAAGATTATTAGGTGTTAC
>NW_022697525.1:0-1559 GCF_011630105.1 Anneissia japonica
GAAGCCCATTCAAGTGGGAATGACCCGGTAGTTAAAATAAGATTAAACAAATTGGAAAGGAGATCTGATAATCGATTTACTGGGCTATATTTGAAGAATTATCGTTGGAAAGCTCTCCTATTATTCATTAATGTTTTACAGTACAGACATATCAGATACTGAGTACTTTATCATATTCGGCATCATTTTATCGGGTCTATTTTAAAACAGGGCTACCAATGTCTCGCGACGTTTTACTGGGCGACGTCCAGCTAGTTCGCAAATTTCTTTTTTCCAGACACATTTATGCATCAGCAAATTCACTGTTTGATTTTACTATGGCAGTTTCGACGGAGTCGGAACTTGCGAACTTGTAGTGTCATACTTACTAATGTCCGAGCTGCAATCCAAGTACAAAAATATGAAAGGCCATACAGGAACGACGGTCTCGCTGCATTTGATGAGTCACCCAGAGCAATTGAATCCATTAAGAAGAACATATGCAATGTGTTTAAGGATAACAACCTAAACATTACCATAGAAGCAAACGAAAAAAAATCTGTCGACTACTTAGACATAACCATCGATCTACCAACTGGAACATTTAAGCTATTCTTCAAACCTAATAATTATACCACTATAGCCTTGTTCACATGGCAGGAGATCACCGTGATGATCGCGTTCATCCGTTGATATAGGTGTTAATTGGCCGTGTAAACGGTGTTATTAGGTAGTTTTCGCCGGACGACGTTAACCTTAACTTTAACATTAGTACCCAACATGCAAAGCGATAACTCCGCCTCTTTTGTAAACAAATCGAAATACGCATGCGCAAACCCGTAACTAACATCTGTCGAGCACGTAAAATCATGAAAATAACGTACTCTGCAACGCAAGATGAATAAATTATGACGTCATCCGTTAGCGTTAAGGTTAACGTCGTGCAGCGAAAACTCCCTATTAACTCCGCATAACGGATCAGAGACCGCGAGGATCTACGCAGTTACCTTTGCATCGCAACGGTGTTAACATACAGTAGATCATCGGCGTGATCTTCATGCAAATTAAATGTTGTTTGACTTGTGTTAATCATCACTGGAAGTCGCTGTTGATAAACAGCTTGAATACCAATATTATTATTTGAAAAATTATGTTTTTATCAATTACAATAAAACTATTTGACAAAGGGTTTCAAAACAAGCAGCAATGCGCGCATATTTTAGGCCAGTATTAATTACGTGACTTCCTGGTACAATCGATATTTTTTTTATCGTGTAGACGCGCGACTGGAGATCATTGGTGTCAACAGAATATCTAATATCTCTATTATCTAATATCAGGGGTGGATCCAGAGATATCTGAAAGGGGGCCAAAAGTGGGGTCGATCGAGATAACACTACCCTAGGGAGTCCGGGGACATGCCCCCGCGAAATATTTGTTTTCTAGGCGCTCAAAAATAACATCTGAAGCGTTTTGGCCGATCATCCGACTAATGAAATGGCTGTTGCTGACTACCGGTATCTCAATCATTTTATTAAAGCTTCATGATTATCATTTGTACACATCCACCTGTTGAGTGT
>NW_022697526.1:0-721 GCF_011630105.1 Anneissia japonica
TTTGCATGTATGCTCCAAGTGAAATAAAATGCAAAAGCAATGAAAAAACGGTGTACAATCATTGAAAGTTGACTTGCGGAACACAAATTTATTGAGCTATAAAAAAAATCAAACGGATATTTCGAAAGCTCCTCTGCTATCTTCATCAGCGTTAAAGTGAGAAAACTTTGGAGATCTTACATATACATAAAGAATAATAAATGGTAATTTAAATTAGTTGATTGGACCACAAAATATAAGTTTAGTGACAAGATAATGGGCAAATTAATTCAATTAAACCATGATAAGATGTCGCCAAAATGATTATGTAAGCTATAGTTTATTGGCGGTGCCATTGAACCAGCTTAATGCTAAGACTTATTTAACTACAGTAAACAATAACAGGAAATAAAACATAGTAAGATTATATAAGGTCCTGTATAATTAAAACAATTGTGGAATAGAAAATAAATAGCAGAAATATAAGGTTTAAATATATGAGTTTAAATAATATAAACTGTATTTAATAGTCATCATGATATCATGCGTTATATTATTTAAACTTGATTCTGATTGGTTTATACCATTTATTATTCTTTATGTATATGTAAGATCTCCAAAGTTTTCTCACTTTAACGTTGATGAAGATAGCAGGAGCTATCGAAATATCCGTTTGATTGGGTTATAGCTTAATAAATTTGTGTTCAATGATTGTACACTGTTTTTTCATTGCTTTTGCATT
>NW_022697527.1:0-917 GCF_011630105.1 Anneissia japonica
TACCTGGCTCTTGTTTCCGCAGCTTCCGCATTAGCCAGTAGCTCTGCAATCTGGCTAGAACTTGAGTTTGATTTCTTCGATCTCCAAGAATGTGAAGTGTGCATTGTCTTGACTGAGTAGTTGGATGCTAATTCTGCCATTAGGTTGTCTAATCTTGTTTCAGTCTTAACAATAATGTCATCAACATATTTACATTGCAGAACATAAACGTTCTGCATGCTGTCATGTTCTTCCTGGAACAAGTTTCCACCCATGATGTAGGCCTCTTCAAAGTCGTACCAGGTCGAACCATAGCGCCCTCTAATGCTTCTGGCTTCAATTAGGGCATTTTTAATTACTTCGATAGAATCTGGTAAGTCATTTAATTTTTCTATGACTGTTTTGGTTGTATTCCACTGAGAGGATAGCGCTTCTGTTGCTTGCAGGACACTATCCCTTGCCATTGACTCGGCCTGTCGAGTGTGCTGTACTCTAGGCCTAGGCATGTCTGCTGTACCGTACGTTGAGTAGTAGGCTAAGCAGGGTTGGTAACGTATGTGTAGGCTAACTAACTTCTCTAACTGCAGTGCTAAGCAGTAGAAGTCTAACTAGCCTATTCAATCGTGTGGTGCTGAGTGTTTTCACTGTAACGGCGTCCAACCGGAGGTACTACTACAAAATACACTTCTTCCAATTGCTTTAGGATATCGGCATACTTTATTCGTACTAACCGGTGAAAACTATAATAAAATGGAATAAGGTGAAAGCATAAGCATATGCCTGAGTCAGTCTGTATTGTGTTATCTAAGCCTATGCTTAGTGTGATTATTATATTAGCAATTATTCGTTTCTGAGCCTGTAGTTTCAATGCATAAGTATACTGCCTAAATATCATATAGATTCATAACTAGAAATAGTATATGCTTACCACTATGGCC
>NW_022697528.1:0-1280 GCF_011630105.1 Anneissia japonica
TCTTGAGAATGGTTCCATGATGGACCCGAAACGTCGATCTTTCTTGTCATTAAATTTTGTTTTGAAATTATATTGTAAGCGTCTCTTAATTAATAATAATAATAATAATAATAATAATAACAATAATAACAATAATAATATTAATATCATTAATAATAGCAAAAATAATCAGGAGGTCTTATTTAGCTGTTGTATTTGCAGTAAAATACTGTATTAAACTACTTTTTGTACTTTTATATTTTGTTTTGCTCGTTGTTTTTCTTTGTTTTCATTTTTTTTAATAATTTCCTTTGAGAACGCACCATCATTCTGATGTGTACCGCTGATCTAAAAGCATATGTTCAATAAAGTTCAGTTCAGTTCAGTTCAGTTACCCAGATGCGAAAAGAATGATGGAATCTTGTATTTGGATAATCGGGCGGACCAAAATAAACGGTTTCAAACAATCACTATACTCACATTTTCAAAGCCACGAACGTGTACAGAAACTGAGTCACGTTTCGCGTCGACTAGTTAGGCATGGCTAAAAAATAGTCTCCCTAATAAAACGAACCTAAAATATATAGAATAGACCCTAGGACGAGTGGGCAATGGCAAAGACGAATTAAGCTTAGGCTAGATGGCCTATATTACAAACGTAAAGCACAACTTTCTGGGAGGATGGCCTCTATGTTTCTAGAGTCAGTACTCTTAGTAGAGAGAGGCCTAGCCCTAATTTAAAGTTCTTACTTAATAATACAGTACATTTAACAATGTTCTACAGTACCCTAGTCCAACAACATCTGTGTAGCTTAGAGGTGAGCAGGGTTATATGTAAATTACTACTACGGTATCGGTCCATTACGTCCAGCAGGCCAATAATTTACTAATAAATTAAATCAATAGGTACGCAAAAAGCAGGTGCCTAGCTTAGCCCGAGATACATCTTCAATTTTAAAATTAACCTATATATATCATCAAAGAACTGTAAATACAGTGTTCAGATAAATGACGTGATACATCGTGTAGGATAGCTCTCAACGAATGTTGTAATATAAATAAATAAATACATTGTGTAATAAAATGCCTCAGACGGGACTCCAACCTGCTACCTCTCTCTTTCAAGATGAGCGTCATAACAATTTAACCAAAGAGGCTTCAAGAGGCAACAGATTGAATCATCGCCAGATATACTCTATTACACAATAAGTACGGGTAGAAATAAATATTAACACATAATGTAAATAAGGATTAACACTGTTAAATTATATACCGGTATAAATCATCAAATAAATGTAAAT
>NW_022697529.1:0-2258 GCF_011630105.1 Anneissia japonica
AAATCTTTATTATTATTATTATTATTACACAATATACTGTTTCATATTCGGAAATAATTTACTGTAACAATAAATGATTGACACATCCATAATTACAGGTATAGGCCTATATAAGGATATAGTAAAAATGTGTGTATACCTGTGTGTGACAATTCCTAAAACTAGTCTATCCTATTGTTTAAAGAAGCGTTTTCCTATAAGTAGGCTACACATATTGCTTAACAATGGCCTTAAAGCGTCAAAATAATAAGCTTTCTTTGTTTTTTTGTTTTTTTGTAGGTAGCTTAGATCAGTAGGGTAAGAATGCTCTGATCGTTAGTTTATTCACATGTCACCAAGCTACCGTAATGTTTTGATTGGTTAACACTTTTGGTACTTGTGCATATAAGCTTGCAAATATTGATAATTGTTTCATTCCTGGTGATTATATAATGTCGAAATATTGAATCCCAACACCGTAATGGCGGGGATTTCGATAGTTGGAATATGTAATACTAATACTATCTTACCTGTGTTTCATAAGTCTTTATATTACGTTAGTAAAAACGAACGATGATAATAAATTAGTATACTGTTAAAAGTAAAACCAATAATAAAATGACGAAATTCTTGAAGACACATTGAATATTTACGTAGGCCGGTCACAGCTGTTTCAAACGTAATTATCATAGTTTAGATACAGATAAATAGGCCCTTATATCTTTTTACTACGTTTTATGGTGAAAACGAGCGATGATAATAAATTAGTAAATACTTTTAAAAGTAAAATCAAGAATGAAATTACGACATTTTTGAAGACGCATTGAATATTTACGTAGGCCGATTACAGCAGTTTTAAACGTAATTCTCACAGTTTAGATGCAGATAAATAGGCTCTACTATATTCGCCCGCAGTTGAGAAAAGCCATACACGTTACAAAAATTTAAAATGAATGGCAATATTTGAGCATGAAACCCACTTTCTAAGAAACAAAGGACAGTAAGGAATGTCTTTGCAGTTTTAAAAAAGAGTAACATTATAGACACATTAAGCACATTGTCCTACCTCCAGCAGCCAGATGGCTAGCACAAATTACAATTAGCACGACAGCAAACAGCATCTTTAGAGCAGAGGTATTAAATACGTGTGCTTGACAAACAATTACGATTCTATCGCTTTATTTTTGATGTTAGACCATCGTACATTTCTTATCTTTCATGAAATTCTGATAAGCTCTTGCGTATTTCCCCCATACTGTTAAGGCAGAAATTATAGAGGGCGCTAGTTTAGGTTAGTTATAGTATGGAGGAAATCCTACATGGTTATAGGCGCATGATAAACCCTCAAGATCGCGAAAGCATTGTTCGAGCTGCCTGTGTGGATGAACGAAAGGCATATGAAATCTACGGGCGTATAGTCCAAAATATCTTGGTGGAGGGAGTATAGTCGACACAGTGAAAGTTAGTGAACTAACATAACGATGATAATAAGAATGACGACGACGATGATGAATATTGCAGTGGCGTAACGCCTATGCGCTCTCGTGCGGCGGTCCTCATGGCCCCCGACCCTTATGTTCCTCGATCTATCACCCTGACCAAAAAGGGTTTTGTTGACACATAACAGCATAATGTGTCTCTGACATCGATTGTGTAGGACACATATTATATTATATCCAGTAAAGGGCGCCGTGCCGGCCCGGGCCCCCACTAAATTTGTCATTTTTTTATATGGAGATTTAAAAAAAAAATTATATTCACAATTTTAAGTCTGTGAGTGCCATTTCCCGCCATCAGAGGTGCCACAATCATAAATTTTAACTCCCCAACTCAACTATGGTGAAGCTGAGGTGGTAGACCCTCCATCACTGAAAGTTCCTCCCTGGTCCACCCTCTACTTCAAATTTCTGGATCCAACCACTGATATTATATAGTAATGACAAACATGATTTAAAAAGGAGCACAACTAATATCCCACGATGGAATAAGCGAATAAGACCCAAAAAGTGCCCAGTAGTGGCTCCAGAAATTTTCCAACAAGGGTCCGACATGTCCGACGGGAGGTCCGACCCAAGAGGCCGACTAGAGCCTCGGTCCTGGTCCCAGATTTAAAAACAAAATCCATGGTAGGGTTCACGGGAAAGATTTTAAGTATATAAGAGCTTAGTATAGTCCAAATTGTGCTTTTAGACCACAACAATTGGGAGGGGCGCAATCAAAATAACTTTATTTGGATAGGCCGATAAAAAAAAAACAAAAAAAAACAAAAAAACATCGCG
>NW_022697530.1:0-1207 GCF_011630105.1 Anneissia japonica
CAAAATATTCATTCAAAACATTTTCATTTTTTATATACATTTATACATTATGTATTTTTTATGGACAAATCAATAAATGAATTTTGTCGAGTTTTTATATTGTGCATATAGATATTATTATTATTTAGCTACTTACCCAGTCATCGCAATCTCCTTCTTTTGTTGATCTGTGTTATGTCGTTTGGAACGCATGTAAATTGTTTTAGCCACTTTTAAAATAAGCGCTAAGTTGACCTGAAGAAAAATATGCAAAACGAATAATAGGCCTATATACATTATATATTTTATTTATTATTAATTTGTTGAAACCATTTTAATGAATTTTTCTTTTGTGTGTCTTTTCAAGTCTTTATATTTTTGTGTCGCAGGTTACTTGCTCTCCAAAGGGGAGGTTAATAAATGTTGAATTTGAATTTGAATTGAATGCGCTGCTGTGCTGTTTATTTTTATTTTTATCAAACTTAACTCTGATTTGGGTACAGGCAATTGATTTTGTTAATCGTTACCACTTTTAATACGCAACCCTGAGGCGGATCCATGGCGTGAGTGGAAATCAAGGGCTAAAGGTCCGAAGGAGGTGGAACATAATATGGTCAAGAGAGGAAGGTTCTGTGGTGTTCTTTTGCACGGGGAAGAACTATTATATCGCCATTATACTAAACAAAAGGTTGTTGACTTTAATGAAGTAAGGTGTAATCAATTATGGAATGACTACCAAGATAAAAGTAAAGAATGTAAACTAATGATTAATAAGAAAATTATGCAAAATCAAATTGGTGTATATTTACTTATTTATTTACAAACATATTTGGCATGGATAACATTTTTATAAAAATTATGTTCTAACAAATGATCTATGAACAAGAAGAAATATTTTTGATTTTTTTACAATAATTAAATGAATTAATACAATATTTAAATACATTATAATTAAATTATATTTGAAAGGCAACAAGAAAAAAAAATCAAAAATCAGTGTGAACTCGATTTTTATTCTAAGTTCACAAAATGTAACCTCAGATAAAGAAACAATTTTAATCGCTTGACTTAAAAGTCATCGCCAATTGAAAATTATAAAAATCTAGGAAAAACGAATAAACATTCAGAAGATCATGGGTCGATTAGTAAAGGTTGTATCATTAAAGATAATGAATATTAATGAATATATATATATATATATATATATATATATTATATATATAAAACT
>NW_022697531.1:0-889 GCF_011630105.1 Anneissia japonica
CCCCCCCCCCTTTTCCCCTTTAGGCCTACAACGACATTTGAAAAAAAAAATGACCGGTACCATTTTGAATATATGTTTTATAAAAACTATAGATACAAAGAAATTATATAAAAAGAAAATAATTCCAATCCAGGTTTAAATACGTTTTGATGAATTACATGATCAGACACATTAGGCCTATAATATTACCGTCCATAATTTCGGACCCCAACAAATAACATAAAAACGCTTGCTATTTGATGGATTACTAGAGCATAATTCAAGATTCATTATTGACTTGTCCATATAAAAATACAAATGTATAATAAAATGTTTTTTTTTTTTTTTTGAATAATTGCCAAGTACAACATAAAATACTGTATATTAAAATATTAAGTAAAACACGTAGAGTCGATAATGAAATAGTGTTGAAATATTTGTTGGTAGACACTCAGCGCAAACAAATTGAACGAATCAGTCTCCTAGGAATTGTTTTGTTTATAGATGTATTTCAAGATATTAAATTCCCTATCTATTCAGGAGTTTGAATTATTTGCATTACAACTTATCGTTAGGCCTATACCAGAGTACAGTTGTATATTCGTTATACAGTACTCAAAGTTTAGCCTACCTGCCGTCTAGCTCGGGAAAGTAATTTCATCAAATGTACCAAATCTTTAGTAGACTAATGTGCACTGTGATAGATTTGGGAATAGAGAGTGGAAAAAAACATTTCGCACTGACGGGGAAGGAGCTAATGTGTTAAACTCACGCTGTATGACTTTCGAGGCTAATTATACATTTTGGGTTTTCCGATGTGCGCAGTGGTGGCGCCAGCGGGGAACTTCCCCCTCCCCCGTTGAACCGGCCTGGACTGCCTGTTATCGTCAGATCAAAAACAAAAATAAAA
>NW_022697532.1:0-6977 GCF_011630105.1 Anneissia japonica
ATTATTATTTGTTTTATCAATACAACAAAAATAAACCACAATCCATTACTACATTTTTGTCAATAATATTACCATTAATATTAATACAGTACAGGTGATGTATTATCCTATAATTATTAATTTCATAATACTTATTACCATCATCATTAATTCAGGTACGTACTTCATTCTTGCATTGCCATATTATTGGGGTTTTTTTTTATTACCATTAGCAATATGAATAATGATTATTATCAAAATTATTATTATTATCATCAATATTTTTATTATGATTATTATAATATTACTGAAGTATCACTATTATTACGGTAGGCGTTAATAAATTAGTAGTTATAAATTATTTCAGGTACTTTTACGTTTGCGTAATATTTGTTAATTGATATTCTTGTGTTGTGCGTGTTCAACAAACTTGACGTTGATTATCATTCATTGCAGGCTGGACGCACACCACTACATTGGTGTCTACAGAATGAGAGGCTGACGCACGAGCAACACAAGGAACTCGCAATTCTCAGTATCACCTTTGGCGCGTCGGTGACAATAAAAGATAGGGTAATGTACAGAAAAATGAAATGCATCAAAAGAATATCAGTCAATGACCTTAATACAACAACTGTATATGAAACTACTTGAAACATTTTTACTAATTAAAACCAACATAATAAATATAAATTCAAACAAAATTAAATCGAAAAAAAAAAATCATACGAGTAATAATGTTGATTTTTAAAAAGTTTTAGAAGTATGAGTTTAATAATGTTTATTATCAATTAACTGGATGGTAATTTACAACATAATTATAATGTCGTGATGATAACATTGTCGAGTGTTCATTAGATATATTATTTTTATTATTATCTTTGAGTATTTAACCAAACTATATCACTGTTTTCCGTTTATTTGGTTTTTAATTGTCTTGCAATGGAATGAATCATCGCGTGCTCGTGTCTGTTATTGCAGTATGGAAAGACGCCTCTTGATTTGTATGATGATAACGAATGTAAAGGATACGAAGAAACCACGAGAAGTGAAAAGAAACAAGATTTAAAAGAATTACTTGAAAGTACGTTGATTGACATATTACATATCTGTGGAATCAAATCTTCAAACTCTATTTAAAACAGTACTTATCATACATCCGTATTACGTTTGACATTTGAAATTCTACACAATTAATTTATTATTTCCACATTTTGATTATCGTAAAAAGGTTTATTTCATCGTAAATATTCAAAAATATAATTAAAAAAGAAAATACTAAATATTGTTGTTATGTTTGTACATAAATTAGAACTATCAACTCCATCAGAGATTTTAGCCAGGGGTCCCGATGCCGTCAAAGCATTCAAAGATGCACTTAAAAACGGCGAAATAACAGTTGTTAATTCAAGACTGATGTTTCTTGGTCAAGAGGGTTCCGGGAAAACCTCTTGTGTTAAAGCCATGCTGGGAAAACAGTAAGTACAACAAAAAGCCTTGTATTAATCCAAAAAATTGTATTTTTATATTATATGGATCATTATTTCCCTTGCCTTCCTTTTTAATCGGTTTCAATATTTTTACGTGCAGTACAGTCCGTGCGTTTTCTACTGCAATTTAACTTTCAATATTCTTTGCTTTTTGTCGTGCACGCGCTTGTCTGCTGCGCGTCCGTTTACTTGTAACTTTCTGAAAGTAAGCTTGTTGCTATGCAACGAGTCGATTGTAAGCATGGAATGAGAAAATGGAAATACTGTACTTTATTGGATTTCAAGTTGAACAGTAAATAGACCTACGAGTTATTTTTGTGTCAGGAAAAGTATGTATAACTTGTTAATTACTTATCTTTTGTAATAATTATTATTATCATCAGTGTATTTATTATCTAATTGTTATTGTTATTACCTACAGAATTATCATCATCATTGTAATCACTTTATATAGTGATTATAATAATGGTTATGATTATATTTTTATTGTTAACAAGGACTTATAAGTCGTTGTTATACAGTGTTATTTTATTCAATTAAGGGCCTATTTTTATTTTATTAATTCTGGCAAAACAGACAACAAAATAAAGCATTACAAATACACAAAAAAAATCAGAAAGTCACAAACATAAAGAATAATTAGCTGAGCTAGGGGCCAGCAAAAGTGGAACCCATGTCATTTCATCTTAGAGGTGACGTGCTGCTCCCAAAAAATGGAATAAAATAATAATAATAATAATAATAATAATAATAATAATAATGATAATTATTATTATTATTATTATTATTATTATTATTGTTATTATTTTATTATTAGGCTTATTATTATTATTATTAATGATAAATCAATATCGAACATTTAAAAATCATTAAAATATTTTTTTAACTTACATTTAAACAAAAGAAAATTAATAGATATAATAAAATAATTTCGAATATCCATATTGAGGTTACTCCACAATCCAGTTGGAATTGAAAATTTTGAAGAGTCAGTTTTAGATTTTAAATGTTTAAATGTTAAAAGTTAAGGATGACGATTATTAATAATTAATTTTAAACTCGCATGGGAGGAATAACGTAAGCGATAAATATTTAATAGGCCGATACTAAAACATCGTGGAATACTGGGCAAAATCATCAATCCATCACATAAATGCCCTCCAGTACGTACCGCTATTTTTACAACACCTTTAAATTTTACAGCCAACCTAAATATAGTCAAACATTTTTCCTACCGATTGACTACGGTTATCTTCATAAATGCCCTGCTTCGAGGCTCAGTTCTGCATATTTTTTTTAAATTCTAAATTTATTTTTAGAGCACATTACCAATTTTTATCCTGATCGTTTCGAAATAATTTTGCCAGGGCAAACATCATTCCTCACATGTAGATTTGCACACATATAGTCCGTATACCAATAGTACTGTACCCTCTTATCCAGGTTCTTGGTAGTACTGTTCTCAGTACTATGTCTCAATTTCTATATGACAACTGATGTGTGGCATGTCTTAGGCCCTACTGTATAAATATATATGCCTGACACCGATGATGATATCATAAGTGTATGTCTACGAACGACGCATTGCCTGTTATGAGATATAATTAAATTAAACATTTAATTCTATATCTATATTCTTCAACTGTGATGAATTTACAATTAATTTTTAATAACTTTAAAACAAGTTCGAATGAGAAAAAATATTCCCCGATATTAAAAAGTAAATAATAACTTTCCTGTATTCAATTATAGATCCTATTGACTCAATTATCTTTATATTTATTATGACATTGTAAATTTCAATAATAGATTTAATAAGGAAGAGCCGTCAACCGATGGTATTGTTACAACTAAAACTGTCTTTCAAACTGTCGGTGAGGATTACAACATTTGGGAGGAGCAGAAGGATGTAGACGGTATGATTCTATAAATAAGAAACTTGATGTACACCGGTAATGTCGTTTAACAACCTTCAGAACATTTTAAAATATTTACAATAAATACTTAGGCCTATTTTGATAATTCAATCTGATATATATTTTTTCAATAACTTCTCATTGTTGTCCCATAATTCTACAGAGATTGAACGAACTAAACAGGTACGCGAACACGCTATCGCTACGAATGTAGCAAAGACGTTCGATTTCACTGCTTCTACGTCCTCATCTGATCGTGGAAGGATAGCATTTCCATCTACGTCCGCATCTCCTCTCGAAGGAACATCAGCTGCATCTGTATCAGAAATTGATCCCAGAAAAAAGTCATCTTTATCCCCTGTGTTTATCAGACGGTTTAAAGGTAGATATTTATTAATGTTAATCTAGTTTTGCTCGACTTGGGTTTGTTTTTTGTATAAGTTGTGAGTTCATATGATCCATTTCTATTTATTGTTGTTGTTGCGTTCAGTGGCGTGACGATGCCGTCGGGGCCCTGTGGCTTTCTGAGACTATTATTTTGATTGCCAATCGTTGTAGTCTAAAAGCACAATTTGGACCATGCTAAGCTCTGAAAATTCTCCCGTGAACACTACCAAACTTGGACTAGGACCGAGGCCTTATAGTCGCCCCCTTTGTTTCGGTTTCCACGTCCGACATGTCAGACCCCTTGTAGGCAAATTTCTGGAGCCACCGCTGGGTCCTTTTTAGGTGTCATTCTGTAATTTCATCGTGAAATTTTTGATTTTCTCGTTTTTTATTCATGTTTTACTTTGTTATTCTATTTTTTTAATGACGAATAAAATGATATAATATCAGTGATGGATCCAGGAATTTTAAATAGAGATGACCAGGGATAAACTTTGAGAGATTGAGCGTAAACCACATCAGCCCTGGTTGAGGCTGATCTAATAACGTTTATGATTGTGGCACTTCTGGATGGCGGGAGATGCCACAGATTTAAAATTGTAATATAATTTGATTTTCATCTCCATTAAAACAAATGACAAATTTAGTTATTGCAAATTATTGCAAATTTCAATAATAGATTTAATAAGGAAGAGCCCTCAACCGATGGTATTGTTACAACTAAAACTGTCTTTCAAACTGTCGGTGAGGATTACAGCATATGGGAGGAGCAGAAAGATGTAGACGGTATGATTTTATAAATAAGAAACTTGATGTACACCGGTAATGTCGTTTAACAACCTTCAGAACATTTTAAAATATTTACAATAAATACTTAGGCCTATTTTGATAATTCAATTTGATATATATTTTTTGATAACTTCTCATTGCTGTGCCATTCTACAGAGATTGAACGAACTAAACAGGTACGCGAACACGCTATCGCTACGAATGTAGCAAAGACGTTCGATTTCACTGCTTCTACGTCCTCATCTGATCGTGGAAGGATAGCATTTCCATCTACGTCCGCATCTGCTCTCGAAGGAACATCAGCTGCATCTGTATCAGCAATTGATCCCAGAAAAAAGTCTTCTATATATCATCGGTTTATGCGACTATTTAAAGGTAGATTTATTTAAAATGTTTAGACCTACCATAGTTGTCTCTGGGGCCTTGAGAATCACATTGTTTAAAAGTTGTAGAGTTCATATAATCGATCTCTAATTATATTGTTTGTGCTACTTTAAATACAGGTCGTCGATTTACTGTAATTGATATAATTCTGTTAAATTTCATCGCTATTATCATGATAACAATCATAATCATATTAACAAGAACCACCACAACCATCGTCACAACCACAATACTAAGAGAATGTTTCACACTTACAGTTCATTGTCATGTATTTTTAGGCAAAAGTGTATCTGAGGACACTGGAGTATCCACCAATGGAAAAGGTGTGTCTCAGGACACAGGGGTATCCACTAATGGAAAAGGTGTGTCTGCGGACACAGGAGTACCCACCAATGGAAAAGGTGTGTCTCAGGACACAGCAGTATCCACCAGTGGAAAAGGTGTATCTCAGCACACAGGAGTATCGAGCAATCAGCTTATGACATATGAAATACGAAAGAAAGTCATTGACAAACTTGCAAACAAGAGTTCTGGGCCGAGTGACGTAACTTGTATATGGGACTATGCCGGTCAACTTGATTATTATATTACTCACCGGGTAAGTGGACATTCTGTAAAACAATCAGTGCAGTGATTGGTCATATCATCGTGCACACAGCACTGAATATCGATTGCACTGTACTGCAAAACAACAGTGAACTGTTTTTCCTTTTTTTTCATTTTATTTTATAGTACATTTATGTTTATTATGTAATTTGTTCCATGTACCAAGAATTTGATTTGTAATATTTTTGTGATGACGATGTAATAATAATAATAATAATAATAATAATTTATTTATTCCAACCATCTTTATAGTGGGATTGACCCTTCCACTTAGGCTGATATTCAGGGCCCTCTGCATGATAAAATCTGAAACAATAAAGATAAAGTCAAAAATCAAGTTTTATAACAGATACATTCCTCACTAAACAAATTAATCTAGGTTCAGCATATACTTTTAAAAATAATAAATCGATTAAAATTTTGGAAATTGGACCTACTAATTATTATCATTGCATTACATTGAATAGTGAGTACCATTGCACTGAGAACAAAAACAAATGATTATTAGGCAACTGAAGCCACTGGTGTCCCCTATGACAACGTAGCATAGCATCATTAATGATGTGAGAGTTTTCCTGTTTTTCCTATTGGTTTGTGTGTGTTGAAATTTAAGAACAGGCTCCTATAGGCAGCTTTAGAAAATTATTAATGAATGAAATCAATGCTTTATTTCAGGCAACATGTCTATATAAAAATAATAGAAGGCAGATTAGTGATAATAAAACCACATACTTAAGCATCAATTAAGTATGTGACGCCAAACGTGCATTAATAATTATAAAAATAATAATACTTTATCAACATCGTGTGTATATAGCTCACTTTAAGAGACTATAGAATATTAGTATGTGTTCAACTTATACCTTAGTTAGGCTACGTGTCTATATCCCTATCCTTAATATGGTTTAACAATCCGCTGATCTTTTTTCTTCCAGTTTTTTCTTACAGATGTGACATCTTATGGAGTTGTATTCAGTTTGCTAGACGCTTTGGATGAATTAGCAAAGCCAAGAGATCCCCAAAAAGTAAATGAATCAGTTAAATATTCCAGTGAATTTATGAAATGCAGTAGTTTAAGTAGAATTACATTATTTAATAATGAAAAAAAAGAAAATATAGGCGTCAATACAAATATCTATCAAAGGCGCTGAGTGGGGAATAACCATCTGAAATAATTTTCGCAAATCCCACTTTATAAATTATGTGATTTTTTTTTTGCATATTTCTAGGGATTTCTTGAGATGACAAATCTGCAATCGATCTTATTTTGGATAAGGTCAATATTTGAACACGCTGTACTGCTACATGGCTCTGAATCAAAGAATGTGATCAAAGGAATGATAGCATCACCGACGATTAGTCTAATTGGGACGCACATGGATCTGCTACCGGGAAGTGATGCTGAGAAGCAGGCTAAGGTGAGATA
>NW_022697532.1:9366-21379 GCF_011630105.1 Anneissia japonica
TCAATTAAGTTTTGGGAGTATTTCTTAAGATGTGTATAAGAGACAGGTATATTAGTACTTAAATGTACAATCAAGGAAATAAAATTCATGATCTTCATTGTACTAATGAAAGGTGTATCTTATGTTATCTAACCTTATTGTAAGTTATTTACAGTATTGTTACTATTAACCACTGGAAAGTGGGTGTTTGTATGTTTGATAGGGTGGGGTGGGAGAGGTACAGCAAATGCTCCCTAATACATGAGTCATTAAAAGTATTCGTGCATCATGGGTAAACCGATTTTTATTCACAGTGGGTTTGAATTTTTTTTATAAATTTGTATTTGTATGTTGAAACAGGTTTGTTAATTCTTTTTTGTAGAATTCAGTGATGGTACAACATTGGCGTAAATTAAATGAAGGAGGAATTCTGGAAGAACCGTTAGCACGGCATTTGTGGAGAAATGAACTCGAAAGCAGTGAAGATGATGACGACATTGTTTTTAAAGACTTCATTGAACTTATGAAGGAATTTGGACTTCTCTTTGAAAAGGTGTGGCCTATTGGTACCTCTATTTATACTTTCGATCCCAACTAAATAATTAATTACTTTATGTAATGTCGTAGGCTCTTAATTTTTAGCCCGTTTGGAAATCCTGTGGTTTAAATTTTTAGTTTGTTATTTTTTTGGTAAAGTGGATAAAGAGAATGAGGTTGCAAAAGACGCGAGAAGACCAGTTCACCCCTCCTCATATTCAAACTAAAATTGTGATGGTTTTTTTTTCTTTTCATTGTATAAAGTTCAAGGAAGCAGAATCAAAAGATGGCGCTCGACTATTTGTTGTTCCATCTCGAATGAAGACCAAAAATGATGATAGATTGGAAGTAAAGGAAGATGATAAGCAGACAGTATCCATCTATGTGACACCTAAGGACTTTCTCCCCGACGCCGTCTACGATATCTTGGTCGTCAGATTTGTGAGTTTGAGTCAAGAGAATGGTTATTGTGATGACCCAGAATTGTTTCAGAATCAGGCTAAAATTATATTCGATGATAAGCATTACCTAAGACTAGGTCGAATATCAATTGATAATAAACGTTCTTTGAAGGTAAGTAGGCCTTTTGTTTTTGAAATATTTTTTCATTATTATTCTGTTTATATACTTTTTAATTATATGGGCACCGTTGAGGTTTTTCATGGATATTCCTTATGTAAAACAAGCATCTTAACCGCTAAGCAACAGCTCCACTCCATGATTAAACAAAAAGAATACACTATACTACTCAGTTATTTGAATAATTTTTGTAATTAAATTGTTTTTCATTTTAAAGCTTGAAATATCACGGATGAAAGAGAGAGACGCAGACGGCACAAACATGTCAGCGTGCAAGCCGCACCCTGACGTCTGTAAGAAGGTAATAATTTAATTCATTGATCATTGGTGATCTGAGATTACACTTAATTTAGATTTGGTACCAAATGGCTAATTATATTATAATTGAATTTGAAGTAAAACATTTGTATTACATTTTACAGGTTTTGCAGGTTTTAAGGCAACACCTAGGATATCCGTCTAAGAGTGTTGTCGGCTATGCTCTGAAAATCCTTTGCTTAGTCTGTTCAAACACTGAGGAACCACACTTTCAAGAACTTGAGTACTGCTTAAAGAATGAGAATATGAATTGTGATAAAACAGGTGAACTTATAACGATGCCAGCAGCTAATGTAAAGAAGCTATTTGCAGCTGGTATGTGTTTGGGCTATTGAAATAATTATTCATAAAATGATTAAATAATTTTGAATTTAGTAAATACCAATTTAGGTAGAGAAATGATTGTAAACACAATTAGAGAATTCAAGACTAAATAATTTCCAAATTATTTTATCATTTCACAGACTAGTCTGTTGTTAAAAAAAAGAGAAAATTCACTCAGTTAATTTTATAATTAAATTAAATTTTATTTTATTTGTTGGGGCTATTTTTTGTATTTTATTGTCCTTCACAAAATTGACTACAGCAACTGTACTTAAGTACACTGGTGTGCAACACAATTTTTATCAAGGATTTTAAAAGTGAAACAAACAGTGAATAATAGGAGCTTGTATGAATATAATTGTAACAACACTTTTACATAACTATAATGTGAAACAAATAATTATTGATATAATTATAGGTATTCTACATCAATCCTCGGATACTGCTGATCAATCCTCGGCTACTGCTACGCCTCATCAATCCTCGGCTACGGATACATCTCATAGGTTTGCATGCTCAGGTTGGTAGATACACTTATACTGTAAAACGTATAAAGCAGGTGGACCTTGATGTCTTCCTACTTTATATGCAAACACATTAACCAACTGAACCAACTACAACAGAGGCTTGTAAAAATTTGAATCCGATTAGAAACAACTATTTTGTGTGTGTGCGTAATAGCACTAGTTAACGCACTATGTAAAAAAAAGCACAAAAAAAACAAAAACAAACAAACAATGAAATGGCTTCATCTTCAGAATTTGAAACTAAACTGGATTTCCAAAGAGATACTTTTATACAACACTAGATTACATGTAAAGATAATGTGAAAATGCTGTATGATGGGAAACTCTAAAACATCACGTGGAAAAGGGTACAGCAAGTGCAATGAATAAGAGCAGACTATTGAATTGCAAGAGGTCCGACTGTTCGATTTTGTATGCACGCGATGGAACATGCTGCCACGGGATAGGGGGCGTCCTACTAGATTTTGATTTGAGTTCGCTCGAAACTCGTCTTTTCAGTTTTAAGGACACGCCCCTTCGTGGCACTACTTTTTAAAAATCGGATTACGTTTCAACAAAACCACGAGAGTTGGACCTCTTACAGTTCTATACTCTTTGGTAAGAGGAATAATCTTCATGCATTTTTCGCATTGTTCTACTTGATATTTCTTGGTTCAATATTTTTCAAATTATTTTTTCCTTAACTTTGTTAAGATAATTACTTTTTTTAGATAATTATAGAGTAATAAAAAACCTGAACTGATTGTGGTGGATTCTTCTTCACACTGTCCTAATACCACAGCCTGCTCCAAATTGTTTTGTTACATTTCTAGTACCTAATGTCTCATACGCATGGGAAGGATAATGAACTGTATATGGAAGGGAATTGTGAACTGCACCATTGATATCTATTCAGAGAACTGTCATTATTGCTCTCTGAAATGCATAAGATGACATTATTTATATGATTAATGTAATTTACTGTATGTTAATGCACTCCCGGCAATTTTACAATATTTGGTATTGAATTATAGGCTCATCCATGTAAAAAGTTCAATTAAAATTTTAAAATGCAAATAAAATATGGTTAAATATTGACACTTAAATAATGTTTAATTATTTTGTATCATTGTCAGATAAGGACTTCAGTATACTTAAATCTGTTGTTTCAAAGTGGTATGACCGCCACAAAAGTCTTCCTATGCTGAAAGTGTTGTTTAGAGATCATGTGGAACGTGGCGCACTGTCAACAGTAAATAATACGATGGACTTGCTTAATCATTTGGTTAGGCTTGGTCGTCTGCATTCACAGAAGCTTGGACTCTTGTTTGATACTATTAACATAACCCAACATTTTGGTCTTTCATTGGAGATTAAAAAAATGCTGCCATCATTCCCAGATGAAAAAGAGGGAAACATTTTCAAAGAATTCACACCTCACAGACAAACTCTAATGAGGATTGGAATGGCACTGACCCCAGCCGATGTGAAGAAGATTGATGGATTTTATAATACGCCTTGTGAGAAGTATACAGACGCCTGGGAAATGATCACAGATCTAGAAGATGGAATGAAAATCAGCAAAAGAAATATGAAGGAATTCACTAATATTCTGGAAAACTCAGGCGGGAATTAAAAGGTTTAAATATAAGCTACATTAATGTATCCTATTTGTAAGAGTGAATGAATGTGAATGAGTACCTTGTCAAATTTACAGTTGGCCAGGCCGTCTGTGCCCGCTTGTAAGCTATTGTCATTGTAAGATATTGAATATTTGATTGTCTTAACAACGTTTATTAGGTACCTGCACAGTTCGTTAATTCATTTAAATTGAAAACTCCAGTACAGTAAATATATTTAGCATAAACCATAGGTTCACAGCTAGTAAGTTTCACATCAGGGGCGGCGCCAGCAGGTCTGGGGGTGGGGGTGGGAAGACCCCCGTCAGGGACCTTTCCCCCCCCCCCCCCCACCGTCGTGGAATTTCCAGCAAGGTCGTCGGGGAAAATAAAATGTCGACCGCCGAAAGTACAATGTAGGTAGCTTTATAATAAGCTGTCAAATTTTAGGGATTAAAAACTGATTAGTGTGAGCAGTGCTACCGTATGTGTGAGGCGTTGTATACCTTCGCGATCGTATGGGTTGCGGTGGTAGCGTAAGATCTTTCCCGACAGGGGCCTTTTACAGGGGCCTCTTAATTTGCATGGTTTTCTATCAAATAATCCTTTTTAAATAGAGAATACTATAATCAACACAAGTTTTCCCCGACCGGGGGGAGATGGGTGGGGTGCTAGGCTTCTCCGACGGAGGGCTTCGACCCCTTGTCTGGGGAGCTTGGACCCCTTGTCGTGGTGTTCCTGGTCCCGCTCCTGTTTTACGTAAGATAATATGAAACAAGCTCCAAAAAATAAATAATGCTAGCCATTGTTATTCAATATTCCTGAAGAATGAAGCATGTTTAACAAATTAATTCCCATTATCTGAAAATACAATTGGATTTGTTTCCACAGTGCAATTTACTCACTTTTGATGTTGGATGCCGCAGTTGAGATGTGTATTCTAAACCAAACCAACTACCAGAGTCAGATGTTGCTACATTCTTGAATCATGAAAGAAACAAGGACGTCTAAAATCTGTAAAAAAATAAATCTTCAAAAAGAAAAGTGATATCCAAATCTATGACACTGACAATGAAATTGACTCAGCAATATTGCAGTTTATACCTAAAATACTTCTGGGTAACACCAGATGTATCAGTCATCATTAAACTTGCAAATCTAATCCATATTCATCAGTATCGAAACAATTATTTGGTCCATTGTTCCAACATTAGAATGTCAAACAGGACTACCTAATGAAGTCAGGTGCCGATTCCTGAAAAATAAAAAAATATGAAAAATTACATATGATAGCCAGTGTAACATAGTTTATAGAAGTACATTAGGCCTACTTATCTAATTACGTCGGTACATTGTCCATTCAGTACACCCGACCCTTTACACACACACACACACACACACACGCGCCCACACACACACACACCCATACGCAAAATAGTACATGGATCACAATGGATAGTAATATATCATAAAACGATTGCAATACGCATGTAATAATGACGTCATCACAGTATAGGCCTAAGTGAAGTGGATTTTTATTCTGGTAGATAAGGTGTCTGCTTTAAAATCGCCAGGGTCCTGGGTACAAATCCTGAATAAAATGATGTCACTTCCTAACGTTGCTATGAATGAACATTTTTTATACCAAGTTCAATTCATATAGGGCCTATACAACTTCAAGACCAATAGATAAATGGGTGTGTTCATTTCATTTCATTTTTGGTCAGCAATACAAAAATGGGGAAATTAGGCCAAACCAAGTGGAACTAAAATCACTGTATAATCATTTTAGTTAAATTTATATAATTGTACTGTAGTAATGATGTATAATTATTTTAATGTTCATACTGTTTTAATAGGTCCTATCATGTTCAATAAAATTACATAATAAGCAGTAATAATTCACTTCTGTACATAAAAATATAATATATTTTTGAATTAGTCTAATTTGTGGTTTTTATAGAAATATTACGATTATTAATGTTAAAAATTGATAATCTAAATCATGTACTTTAACTACTTTAAATATAAATTTGAATAATGATAATAATGTAATAATTATAACTATTAGGAATTCTAATTCATACTGAACCGTTCTTATATCTGAGGAAAATTTTATTTATATTTTTTATAATTTTTTTTATAAATATAAGTATGACTTTCGAATTGATATAAATTATAAATTCTATTACGTAATGCTCATTTATTGTGGTATTCATTACCGTATCCAGCTTGTTTATGTATTGAGATGGTAGATTAATATTTTGACAAAATAGTTCTGATATTCTAAGCCCGGTTTACAAATTTTATGCTGTTTTATGACGTCATATAGTATAATAAATTCTATTACGTAATGCTCATTTATTGTGGTATTCATTACCGTTTATCCAGCTTGTTTATGTATTGAGATGGTAGATTAATATTTTGACAAAATAGTTTTGATATTCTAAGCCCGGTTTACAAATGTTATGCTGTTTTGTGACGCCATATAGTATAATTAAATTTCTATTGTCCTCGGACTACTAACATTTCAGTGAAGTATCCTATACATAACACTTGCTGGATATTTTCTCTTAGAATTTTTCTTTTGGAGTTTGCGGCGGAGAGAAAAAGCACAATTCGTTGGGGAGAAAATATATTATATGTATTCTTTACATATTAGTAGACTCTAAAATCGATTAAATAAGCCTTTGAAACCCCTAAATTGTCAAAATTTTCGTGGGCTTCGTCCCCAGGACCACTTTCGGAACTTTTTAATCGAAGCTCGACCACACCCACTTTGCTTTTGTGGAGGAAATCTGACACCTCGTTTGGGGCGCCGCCCCTGCAAGGAGTAAAAAAAAAGAGTTATGGGTCGGGGTGCATGGTCACTGCTCTGAATATACGTCTGCAACAGAACCATTGTGAAGCATGCTGATCAAAACTTAAACATTTATATGCAATCTGCGCATTATAGGCCTAAATGTGTAAATTGTGACACTATATATAATAATGTAAAAGATCGCGTCAACAAAAGTTGTAGTGTTAAATTGTGATGTGAAAACAACATTATGTTTAGGCCTTTGGTTTAGCATTCTACTGCTTCAAAATAGAAACGCTTCATTTGTAACAATAAAATGCATCGTCACGTAATGTTATTTATACTTTTTTGCGTTTTGTGTGATTGGTTGTCGGTGGTTATAATAAAATCAACAAACATATTAATTATATTATCACAGACATAGAGTCTGTGATGATTATGTATATATAATTGTTGTAATCACATTTAGTTGATGAATATTTTGTTCAGGCATTTAAACCATGGACATGGTCCACGTTTAAACTATTATTATTATTATTATTATTATTATTATTATTATTATTATTATTATTATTATTATTATTATTATTATTATCTTTGAAGTTAGGCGCATAATTTATTATTAGAAAAGGAGTGTTTGCATTTAACTTAAAAATTTACTCTCATTATAGTCACCTTAACATAGCCAACAATATCATCATTGGGCCATCATAGGAGGAAGTAAACTTTATCATATGTTAAAATTTTAAGGATTGCACGCGTCCTGATGCCTGATACATGGCCCATGGTAGATAGAAGCCCATTGTTATAAATCATAGAGGTAAAGTGGTTATTGGGTTTTATCGTCAATACACTCATAAGCGTACTAATTTGCATGATGATAGACAGCAAATGAACCAAAGAAAAGCGCTTATAAAATTGTATTTCGATTCGCCTGTAAATACCGGCGTCTATGATGTCAAGTTTTGTTCCTCCAGTGTTTTGTTCTGATCAAATTGTGTTTCGTGAATAGCCATCTTTTCAAGTCATACGGTATTAGCTTCCTGGGATCACTCCAAATGAATAATTCTAAAATATGTAAATATGTACACGTTATTTATATACATATAATTTGGTAATGAATTAAATTCTGTACAATTTGTAAGTGACTCCTACTATAGGTGCTCTGATAGAAACCTACCAATAACGTCTATCAATAAAAGTAGTAATAGTACTGTAATAATAATAATGATGATGATGATCGTGATTATGATAATAGGTAATAATAGGCGCCCTATTAATAATATTAAAAATTTGGCCTGAGAGGCAATTTAATTTGGCACGGGATTTGATCATAGTTATTATAGTAGTTAAAGCTTAGTAGGACTATATTAAGGCCTAGGCATAAATTGTCCTACATATTTAATTAGATCTGTATGGTTGCTGAGAATCCCTGATAAAAGATCATGAGAAATTTGTTGGCGCTTCATTTAATGGTGATGTGATGATGGATTTTTCTATATAAAAGTGTCATTTGCGGCCATAGAGGTACTATTTCCTCAAATTTTCTCACCTCAGCCACAATTATCGAGGCTGAGGTCACGGTAAAGCGGTATTTTAGTAGGTAAAGTAGCCTACATTCATAAAGACTGTTTTTAAGCTTTATTATGGTACATCTCATATTATTAAGACCTCTATGGTAGCCAAATATCCCCAATAAACGATCATGAGGCGCTTTATTATGCTATGCAGATGACTAAAAGTTTCATTTCTGGCCATCTAGTCAGTGCATAAATTTGTTTTCATGATGTGATATCTGGTTTTTTCATTCCCATTTTTCGTGATTATGACTATTTTGGATGAAGAATATTTTAAGCAGTGGCAGATTCAAGACTCCCACCCACCTACATTTTTTTAAAACATTTTTTAAGGGGGAAAATATATTCAAATTTATGTCTGAGAGTGTAATTTCCGGCCATCTAGAGGTGCCCTAATCATAATATTATGTTCTTACTTCAGCACCAAGCCATGGTCAGTCTGTGAAAGTCCCTCCCTTGGCCGTCTCTCGAATTCCTGGATCCCCTTCTATTGAGTTATTAATATTATTGTTAGGCTTACTATATTATTTATGATGTGTCTATTGTAATTTCTCACTTATCCTCTCATCCTTAAACGTTCAGAGTGCGCTACCTCCCAGAGGGATTTCCTCCTGTACCCCACAGGTCCGTGGCGTCCCCAACCGTAGGAAGGGGAACGATCTCACCCCTGCTCGGTACCACGCACCTCACATAACGGTCCTGCCTACGTTCCTGTATAAAAATAGCTCCCAATGTTAATTGATATTAATTCTTATTTAGTAAGCTGTGCTGAATTTAACAGTATTCCAGCAGGAAGTAAAAACTTTATCATAGACACGTTAAAATTTTAGGGATTGCATGCATCCTGATGCCTGATTCATGACCCATGGTATAGAAGAACCCATTGTTATAAATCATAGGTAAAACGGTTATTGGGTTTTATCGTCAATAGCATTTTGTAAGCGTACTGTTTTGCATGATAATAAGCAGCTAGTGAACCAAAGAACAACGATCATAAAAATATATATCAATTGTCCTGCAAATGCCGGGCGGCTCTATATGCTGCCAAATTTTGTTCATGTGTTTCGTTCTGATCATTGTGTTTCGTGAATAGCCATCTTTTCAAGTCATACAGTATTAGCATCACCCCGACTTTTTTGTCGCCAAGTTTAATCTTTGTATTTTGTTCTGTACACTGCAGTGATTCGTTATTGCATTTATACTTCACACTGGGGAAATCAAATATTGGTGTATCAATCAGACTTGTTCGCGATTTTATTGTTAATAAAAGAAACTGAAAATAACTATCTAAGGCATACAAGGCATTATTTACATTATGTCATTAATCTAAAACATGATGTCGCCTGCTCATTATACTAGCCTCATTAATATTTAACTAAAGTTTGGTAATTATTAATCTATATAATAAGATAAATTGGAAAATTATTTACCATACAGTGGCAACAACATGCAATGGTCTCCTTGACAACACCTTAGGAAATAGGAGTCTGGGGACTTGCATATCTGGAATTTCCATCCCCGGGCTACCCCCTCTTAGATCTGCTTGCTTTCAATTCGTATATACCCCGAGCAATTACTGATAAGTTACCGTTTTGCTTGATTTAATATATATGTATTTATCAGCTCTGTCCACACAATCGAATTTTCTTTGACAAAAACTGTTGTATTCCCATATTTTATAGCCTGTCATGGGGTGCCTATATCCCTGGTTCTTAATCGGCGACCCGTATGCTTGGCCCGCGAGGCATTTAATTTGACACTAGAAGTGCACGGAGTGGTTTGGAAATGAGCAAGATTATATACGGTAGGCCATAATAGAATAAAATCTGTCTCTTATACACATCTAGATGTGTATAAGAGACAGTGAGAAATTTAATTAAACCCTGTAAACAGACCTATACAGGAACGTATCCAGCCCCCTTGTAAACAGTGTTAGATTTCTAGTGCTTTTTCTTGCTAGCCAATACAAATGCTTTCCTGGGATCACTCAAAATGAATACTTCTAAAATATTTAAATATGCACACATTATTTATATACATATAATTTGGTGTTGAATTAAATGCTGTACAATTTCTAAGTGACTCCTACTTGGGTTTGTGACCCTGATTGAAACCTACCATAAACGTATATCAATAAAAGTATTAATAGTACTGTAATAATAATGATGATGATGATCGTGATTATGTTAATAGGTAATAATAGGCCTAATAATAATATTAAACATTGTGCTAAAGGCGAAAAGGAAAGTTGTGATTTGTTGATCATTATTATAGTATTAATAAAGCTTAGCATTAGGCCTAGACATAAGTTGTCCTGGATATTAATTAGATCTGGTTGCTGAAAATCCCTGATAAAAGAAATTTGTTGGCGCTTCATTTTGACTACATAATGGTGATGTGATGATGATGAATTTTTCTATATAGAGTGTCATTTGCGGCCATCTGAGGCACTAATTTCTCAAATTTTCTCACTTCAACCCCAACCATCGGAGGCTGAGGTCACTGTGAAGCGGCTTTGTAGGTAAAGTAGCCTACATTCATTAAAGTACAGTGTTTTTAAGCTTTATTATGCTATAACCTCTATGGTTGCCAAAAATCCGTAATAAACGATCATGAGGCGCTTTATTTTGACTGCTGATGGCGACAAATTTTACTAAAAGTTATATTTCTGGCCATCTAGTCAGTGCATAAATTTGTTTTCATGATGTGATCTGGTTTTTCATGTCAATTTTTTGTGATTATGACTATTTTGGATAAAGAATGTTTTGAGCAGAGGTGGATTTAAGGCCTCTCCCTTCATTTTTTTAAGGAAAAAAAAGAAATATATATTCAAATTGAAGTGTGAGAGTGTAAAGTCTGAGTGTACCGGTAGTTTCCGGCCATCTAAAGGTGCGTACTAATCATAAATGTTCTTACCACAGCCCCAAACCATGCTTAGTCGGTACCACGTACCTCGCATAAAAGTTCCACCCCCACCCCCCCCCTCCTGCCAGAGTCCAGCAGGGGCGGATCCAGAGATGTCCAAAAGGGGGTGGGGGGCGAAATTCGGGCCGATCGAGACAACAATGTCCTAGGGGTTCCGGGAGCATGCCCCCGCGAAATTTTTGTGTTCTAGACGCCCGAAAATAACATTTGAGGCGTTCTGGGCTATCATTTTTTTCTTTCTTTTTTTCTTTTTTTTTATCTCCCCCTAAGTCCGCCCCTGTCCAGTGCTACGCCCCTGGAACTATAAGAATAACTCCCAATGTTGGTACTAATTCTTATTTATTAATAAGCTGTGCTGAATTTAACGTAGTATCCTAGGAAGTAAAAACTTTATCATAAACATGTTAACATTTTAAGGATTGCATGCGTCCTGATGCCTAGTGATTCATGACCCATGGTATGGTAGAGCATCATGTAGATAGAAGAAGTTCATTGTTATAAATCATAGAGGTAAAGCGGTTATTGGGTTTTATCGTCAATAGCATTCGTAAATGTACTATTTTGCATGATAGACAGCTAAATGAAACAAAGAACAGCGCGTATAAAAATATATTTCGATTGTCCTGCAAATACCGGGCTCCATATGCTGCCAAATTTTGTTTGGGTCACGACCGCTCGCCAGTGTAAACTTGATGTATACTCCAGTACTGTAGTTCAATTTGTTTTGGTGGGAAGTGGGTGGGAACAAAAGGAAATAAACTGCAATATAAATTAGATTTGCTGGACATACGATTTGTTTCTCTACCCACTAATATCCCATTATTTGTGAAATAGAAGCTAAATGAAATT
>NW_022697533.1:0-1342 GCF_011630105.1 Anneissia japonica
CAATTGGTCAGCTTTTTGAGTCTAGAAAACAAACTGTGCACAGACTTCCCAAGGCCAAACAAGTCGAAGTCAAAAATTAGTAATATTTAATTTCTTAGGTATGAGCGCCAAGGATATGCCAATAAGTGAACTTAATTGCTATCCTACATGGCATAACCATTAAACGACCGGACTGAATGAAGCAGTACACCGGGGTAACCCCTATTCTTTCTGAGGATGTACTGAGTTCTTTAAAGTGCACACCAGCCAAATGTGTACGTCGGGCCTACGCTTTAAAGTCCTTAACCGAGAAGACTTGTTCCACCACCGGAACCATTGGCTTGAATAATAATATATGGATTATAATATTTTAATTACATTATTTATATATGGTTAGTTAAACCTTGTGAACATTATTAATTAGTGGTCAATATTAATATTAAAATAATATTTCCAAATTTGAATTCCACATAGTTTGCTAACGTCGGTAAGTTTCAAATAATATCTGGTTTAACCACGAGAACAATTTGTATATAAATGTGAAATTGTTAATAAACACAAGAATCTGTTGTACAATGTCAAAATTGTTGTTTGTATGCTTACTCTGATTTGATTTAGTTATTTTAATTAAAAATGTACTGTTCCTCACAAATAGTTGCACTTTCAATTTGAATTGCTTATTTATAATGATCACAAAACTGTCAATAAGAAAGGTCGCAAAAATATATGTTTTTGCTGACATTAATGACACATGTAAATCAAAATTTGATTATGATTCAAATGAGCACTTTCTTTTCAGAATTTTTCGTAATTTGTTAGGGACAGTATATACTCTTTTTTTCTTTCATGACTGCCTTGTAAAAAATACTAACTTTCACAAAAATTTCAACTATTTCCCAAAAAAAATTAGTGGTATGCTATAAATATTGTTATAATAAATTTTCT
This sequence comes from Anneissia japonica, assembly GCF_011630105.1. Taxonomy (NCBI): domain Eukaryota; kingdom Metazoa; phylum Echinodermata; class Crinoidea; order Comatulida; family Comatulidae; genus Anneissia; species Anneissia japonica. The sequence goes on from NW_022697533.1 coordinate 925, forward strand.
GGTAAGCTTATAGTTCATGATAGAGTCAACAACATAAAGTAGTTTAGATAGGATTAAGTGTTATACAGTGGCTGCTGAAGGATGTATTTTTTGGGGAGGGGGCTGAGTGAAATAAGGATAACTGTGGCACGCATTGCCATCCGAGGGCCTTCCAACCATGCTGGGTGGATGGTTTGGGAGGGGGTATCCTAATGAGATTTTTTTTTTCAAATAGGACCTCTGGATATCCAGAAATGGTGCTCTCTCAGACTGGAAAAATACTCTTAAATGTATTTAATAAAGTACAATTAAGATCTATAAACTCAGCTCAATAAACACTCATTTCATTAGGCCTGCTTTTTTTTTTTGGTCCGACTGCCCAACAAACTCTGGTCGTCGGAGGGCCCATGTCCCATGGGGGTCTTCATCACCTCCCCCC
>NW_022697534.1:0-267 GCF_011630105.1 Anneissia japonica
AGCTTTAAAAAGTTACCTAAAATCGTTTTACGATTGCATGATGACGTCATCGGCCAAACACCGTTCGTAAAATAGATGGTTCGTAATTGAGAAGTTCGTAATTGGGAAGGTCGACTGCAGTCGACCTTCTCAATTACGTACCCTTTGTTCTAGAAGGCGTTCGTAATTGAGAAAATTCGTAATTGAGAAGTATGAAAAAATAGCGCACTCTAGATAGATTTTTTAACCATGTGTGTGCGCTTAACGATCGTCACGGCCTATTGGTAT
>NW_022697534.1:289-547 GCF_011630105.1 Anneissia japonica
CTATGACTGGTCTAAGTTTACACAGAATATTTACAATGTGCAGGACTTCGTAGCAAACAACAACGAATTCTAAACTATTATATATTATTACTGTATAGACGAACCTCTCTCCATTGTGCTATTATTTACCCACATAGCCTCCGTGCCCACAGCCGATGCAAAATCAAGAAGTACTCCGCATGGGCGACGATCTTTCGTTTAACCATGTGCTTGTTGCGCAGATGGATTTTTGCTTTGCGCTGAATGGCTATGCACGCT
>NW_022697535.1:0-996 GCF_011630105.1 Anneissia japonica
CTCCCACCCCCACCCTTCCTTCTTGGCAATGTTTCGTTTTTGATAATCTTTAGGCCTGATCAGGCGCGCGTCCATCTTCCTAACGCAAAACGAAAGGGAGTATTATTTGGAATACTATGAATAACGCCAATACCCATTAAAGGTGCTTTGATTAAAATTGAGAAATCATTTCAAAATGTTTATAAAAAAAATGTTGAATATTCCGAAACCGTTTTTAAATGTGGATGCCTAATTGATATTTCAAATACTGTATTTAGAAATATGTTATACAGGCCTACATCTCAAATTGAGCTCAAATTGTTAGCGTTATTCAAGATAATTAACGATTATATTTATGAATTCACTATTACTTTATATTGTTGGTATGTGGCTTACTTCCTAGATAAAATAAATTACAGGATATTCCCAGTAGGGACTTATGTCACATTAATTACCGTATGATTTTAGCCTCTTTAGCATTTTCTATAAGAATCAATATGTGAGCCAGTTTGTCTTCTTTAATGACTGGGTCAGAACTGCTGTTGTGGTTTTTATAACATACAGTTGTTGGTCTCATCAACTATAATATTTAATATACTTCCTTAGTGCCATCTCTAGGGGTTGCATTTATTTTACCATTGGATCCCTTCTGGTGCCTAGTGGGGGATTTAAGCCCCGCGCTAATGTCTCGAATGGAACGCTTTACAGAACACAATTATTAAGTTAGTATTCTCTTAAATTACCTACCTTTTAATGTTCTCATAGGCCTAGCGACTCGATTCTGGCGCGAGGGTAAAGTAGTAAATCACATATTATATCACAGGATCTCGAATAAACCCCCTCCACTTAAATTCCCCCAAACTTATGATTCATACAGACAACAGACTAATGAATCTACACTATTGTATTATGTTGTATTCAATTCAAAATTATTTATGTAAAATACATTAGGCAATCATCGAAAAGAGGCAATATGTTATAAATGGTAATAATAATTTAATTATATAAAACTGTGCC
>NW_022697536.1:0-949 GCF_011630105.1 Anneissia japonica
CACACGGCATGTTTGTAAAGTGTTTCTGTTACAGCGTAGGCACGCATGTTCAGGATGATTTTTTTTTTAAATTCGAAGTCGCACAATGTTCACTCATAATGATTAAAGGAAGAAAGAGATGTATGGTGAATACACTGCACAGCATATAGGCCTATGCATAGTCCTACAATCATTATTTAAACTCTTTATGTAACACAGGTAGAACAACAACATAGTCAGGAGACGATGTAACTTCTCTGTTGGCGTTTATTTGTTCGAAAACGCCAAAAACCATAATCCAGAAACTGACAATTACTTGTTACTTAAAACAAAACCCCCAACTTGACCAGGCACTGCCATGCACAATATGCCAAGCTTGGATTACAGTGCTTCACAAGGAACCATATAATAATCATGTATCATAATTCTTTGTCTGCTATAGCTCCTTCCCCTGAAAAACGGTAGCTACAGTAGATTTTCAAATGTACACGGCTGCTATTTTTCGGTACGTCTTGTCTTTGTTCTTGCCAATTAGAAAGGAAAGAAGAGTCCTAAGAAGGGACGCTAAGTCCGTGTCACATACAAACAACATAGACATCTACATCCGCAGAATGTCTTAAACCATATCATTATGTTATGATGATACCATTACTAACTTAATAACTTAAAATACTATTTACAATGTAGTGATAAACAATATCCAGTATCCTGTGCTATATAAAACAAGTTAACTTAATGATGAACTTTGTACTACTTTATTGTGTATGAATCAGGTACTTAGGACTAATTAGTAATTAGTCTTAGGGCGAAACTATTATTGTCTTAGGGTTATTATCGTTAATTAAATCAAAGCATGGATATGGTGAAAGAAATCAGTCTACAGTATTACATATATATACATATACATATATATATATGTAGGGAGTCTAGACGAGAACATTGTATAAACATATGGGAGAGTTCTGGCAAC
>NW_022697537.1:0-1317 GCF_011630105.1 Anneissia japonica
GTCAGTTCAGGCAACGTATAGTGCTCGATGCTATGCAGAGCGGTATGAAACAGCCTGTAGAGTGAAATTACAAGTTCCTTATTATTATTATTATTATTACTATTATTATTATTGTATATGTATATATATATTATAATTTAATATTTTTTTGAAACAGAATAAAATAGGTAAAATTTTATTGAAAAAAAACTAAACAAATGTTACATTTACGACGTATTGTATATATATACTATGTATATACATATATATACACACACACACACACACATATATATATATATTATAATTTAATATTTTTTTGAAACAGAATAAAATAGGTAAAATTTGATTGGAAAAAAAACAAACAAATTTTACATTTACGACGTATTGTTGATTTAATATTCTGAATCATTATTAATGGAATATAGGCCTACCTATTATATTTCTATAAATTAACCAACAATTATCTCATTAATCGCACTATCGTAAATTGGCCTATTGAAGCATTATTGAAGTATTATTAATTATTCACTAAAGCATTATTCGAGCACCTTTATTAATATTATTGTTATTATTATTATTTATTTTTTTATATATATTATTTATCAACCATATTAACATTGAAAACATTAAAATGCATATGTGGATAAAATTATCGCAGAAAATAAACTTATAATTTATAAGATTATTTTTTAAAACAGAATCAAATAGATAATGTTTTTATTTAAAAGCAGGTTTTGCACGGACGTAATTTTATTTTATATGCTGATTAATTGCTATTTCATTAATCAAACTATCGTAAAATTATTATTATTATTATTAAACCAAAGAAATTTTACATTACGACGTATTGTTGATTTAATATGCTGAATCATTATTAATGGTATATAGGCCTACCTATTATATTTTTTTAACTTAAACAACAATTATCTCATTAATCACATTATCGTAAATAGGCCTCTTGAAGCATTATTGAAGTATTAATTATTCATTAAAGCATTATTCGAGCACCTTTATTATTATTATTTTTTTTTTATATATATATTATTTATCAACCAGATTAACATTGAAAACATGAATGAACTTATAATTTATAAGATTAATTTTTAAAACAGAATCAAATAGATAACATTTTTATTTAAAAGCAGGTTTTGCATGGACGTAATTTTATTTAATATGCTGATTATTACTATTTCATTAATTAAACTATCGTAAAATCATTATTATTATTATTATTATTATTATTATTATTATTGTTTGTTTATTTTTTGTCTTATGTATATGCCTAGGCCTATATAATATATATTGTATACATTTAATAATTTAATTATAAATAAT
>NW_022697538.1:0-4193 GCF_011630105.1 Anneissia japonica
TGTATACGTGCACCTGACGTCATCGTCGAATTCCATGACATTCGACGGTAAGGCTAGACTGCCTGCCCAGGTCCCAGGCCAACCAATAATAATTAAATTTTTTTTTTTTAAATAGGCCTATGGCGCATTTTGTACATGCACTTCAACTTTTACAAGAAAAGCCTAGGCCTAGTACCTGTAGTACGTCCTACTGTACTTAGGCTTATTAGGCCTACACTAGTTTGTTGTCGTCGGAGTATTCTGTCCCTAATAGTAAATGAACGAGGAACGAACCTAGCTAGTCAACATCTAGGCTAGGCTAATTGATTTTGAAATCAATAGCCCACCTTAAAGGACTATCTGTCGTTTTCTTTTTGAAACAGCGGACGAAAAAAAGTCAGTCTACGACGTTTCATGATTCTTTATCACTAAAAATTAACAAACACTCGTTTTGACGCACTCCGTTGGTGTAGTGTGTGTGTCTGCTGTTGAAAACAAACATCCTAGCCTAATTTTGTGACAGGCTATGATGACTGAGATGGAACATGTTGATTTATTAATAATATTTTGTTTGGGATGGGAAAAAAGGAGAGTCAATAACCCTAAAATGCTCCATCAGCACATAGTTTAATGTGCGCTATGAACAGTCTATGGAATTTACTAACCACACAATCCACAATCATGCATGATATGTCGCAAAACTTTATTTGCATTTGGTGGATTAAGTCGCAAAACTTTAGCTTCGTTTGGTGGCACCATTTACTGTAGGTAGATGGCGACCGGTTTCGTTAACGGTTGGTATATTTCTTACAAACATTCAGCCAAAGGACAGTGAAAGTTGAGACGGCAGCAGGGTTTTTATCGATGTTTGCCATCCTTATGTGTGCCATCGTACCATGTGCCATGTGCCAAGTCATGGTTTGCTGGAGTTGCGTTCAATTTAAATCTCCGAACTTCTGAAGCTGAGATATTCTATGAATGTAGGCTTGCAACAGTGGCGTAGAAAAGTATTTTTCATTGGGGGGATGATTGGCGTGTTAGCCAGTGTCGTAACAGGCGCGGAGGGAAGGGGAAGCAAAGGGAAAACTGCCCCTCCCCTGACGGTTTTTACCGGGCTGACCAGGCCGTCGTACCGAGCTGGATAAGAGATAAGAAAGAGGGGAGAGGGAGGGAAAGAGAAAGAAGAGGAAAAGAAAAGGAAAGGAAAAGAAAAAGAAGAGAAAAATAAAGACAAGAATAAAAAGGAAGATATCATAATGACCAGACTCACAACACCCTGCAACCCCTTCTCCACTTCAAAAACTGTCATAACTCCTTTGAGCTATGCTGCCCGATGGCGTAACCACTAGGGGACAAGAGGAAAATATCTATCTTTGGAAAATCTTCCCCACCCCTTTATAAATGCCCTTTCCATCCCCTGATAGTGCCTAAAAACCTAAAATTTCTTGTTTCATGGGCCAATTTCCTCTAAAAATTGCACATTTTAGGGAGTTTTGATCAATTCCAACGAAATTAGAATTAAAAACACCGGGGGCAAGGGGAAAATATCAATCTTTGGAAAATCTCTGACAAATGCATCCTCTGAAAGTGCCTAACATTCTCAAATTCTTTGCGTGCATTTCTTGTTACGGTAGGCCAATTTCCTCTATATAAATTGCACATTTTAGGGAGTTTTCATCAATTCCGACGAAATTAGAATTAAAAAAGTTATTTTGTGTTATTTAAACACATAATAGTCCCAAACTCAAGAAATACAAATTTAAGATAGATTGTTTTAACCTAAAAGAGGGCCTCGTGTATTGATGGTGAAAGAATATGTTGTAATAAATAAAACCATGATGAAAATGCTTATATTTAGTTTCAAACACACGTGTGTGGCCTATATTATAAATAAGATAAGCCCTATGTCGTATTGTTTTCTATATGGGGGATGGGGTGGGGTGGGTATGGTAAATTACTAACCGGGAAAATAAATACCAACTCTAACCCAATACCCCTGTTACGCACCTGGTGTTAGCGCCAATGTGTGCCCTTGTGCGGATAGGAGATGTGCCCCCCTCTGAAGCTGGAAACCTTGTTTTTGCAAAATAAATTATTTATGCAATTTGCTATTATAGACCTAATCAATAAATTTCTCATCAACCTATATAACCTTAAACATTCTTGGATTTGACATAACATTACTGATGTCGTACACACCCTTCGGTGTGAAATGTGGCTCTCTTTGCAAGCACATCTAACATCTAAAGAAAGAAGAGCTTAGATTGGTACCAGATAAAATAATTTTGTTATCAACATTAATACATTATGCTAATTTGTTAACATTTAATTACATTTATTTTTTGAAATATTTTATTAATTGTAGTCAAGCTTGTTTCTGTTCTGGTTTTTTTACAATTCTTTTTTATATAAATATCATGATGGTGTGCAGGACCCAGATCAATGATCAACACAGAATGCACATTCAGTTTTAAAGGCCTAAATAAGGAGTTCAGACGGGTAATCAAAATCAATAATTGTGTATTTGTTATGAATTTTATGGATTTGTAGGCCTAGGCCTATGCCTACTTTGATTAAAATACATTTTTAATATTATTATAAAAATTTAGACCTACACAATACATATATCTCCGTCGGCTAGCCTTAGACGAAAGATGTTTTTATCATTAAAAATACTTCTTAGTAGTAGTAAGTGCACAATTTTTCAGTTCTATTTTCATTTAGGACTATTTTCATTGCTTTGTTTTTAAAATATGACTTTGGATAGGCGACCGGAGCGTCCGCGCAGGCGTCTTCTCGGCAACGGTCTATTCTGCCATTGCCAAAATCAGTATCCACGTTGGCCTAGAATATTGTCATAAATTTAAGTTCACCTAACATTTTAAATACTTTTAAATTTACCTTTCGTTTGATCTCCTCATGTTCGTCTTCGAATAGTACACTAAATGTGTAGTAAAATTATATTAAAATCGATTCCGACTGGTAAAATCAGTGAATTTTTGAGCGGTGAAATTATAACCAACTACGAGCAGCAAGTCTATCTTTGGTTTGTTTGGCTAGTTGCTATGTGCTTTATTTATGACGCGTGAGCACAAATTTCCGCGCTAGCTGTGCGCGTAGAAACAGGAACATACGCATTCCCACAGTACGCCCAAAAGACTCATGGGATTGATTAAACCAGTTTAGAGATAAGCAATGATCTAAGGTAAATGTTGTAGGGACAAATTTATTACAGTATATATTATATTATATTATATTATATTATATTATATTATATTATATTATATTATATTATATTATATTATATTATATTATATTATATTATATTATATTATATTATATTATATTATATTATATTACTACTGAAATGCAATACAAATTACTTTACCAATAGGACTCACAAGTTCGACTTGGACAGAATCTTCAACCATTTTAGATCTCAAAATAGGCTATATATTTTTTTCCTTCCATTTCTAAAGGTTTTTTTTTCAGAAGACATATGATATTTGTACACCTTTTTCCTTATGCGTTTTAGTTTTTGCATTTTTAACCTTTTTACCGCTTTATTTATTTAGTTTTTTATTTTGTTTTTTTTTTAAATTTCTTTTACATATCGATCAGTTCAAATAGTACACACTATGTTTACCTTTTAGTATTGTTCATCTAATTTACAGTTAGGCCCTAATATTTACCATTAGTTTTTTTTCATTTCTTTCATTCTTTTTTTGCCCAACTGCCACCGTTGCCATATTAATGAATGCATGGGCCCCATGTACAAAACTCATTATGCCGAAGGTTCCGTAATAATATTTTGTTTCATAAGGAGAAAATTTAAAGCAGGAAAGGATAAACTGTGAGTTTAGACTACTATAGTAAGGTTGGTGGTTTACAAATCTAGCAACCAAGCCTCTGCCCAAGGTATCATCATAATATATTTTTTACCCTTTTTTAAAAACTATATACCTTAGCAGATGACCCTTCCAGATTGGCTGATATTAAATGACCTTCTTAAATACGAAACGAAATTGAAATAATAGTATTACTATTATCTTTAATTAAATTAAGATGACTCATAAACACAAAACATTCTTATAACGTTTGTGAATGTTGTGGTTAGGCATGTCACAAAATAACGTTCACAAAACATTGTAATATCGTTCAAACGTCGTGAGGTTGTGACATTAGGTTATAAATGCGTACATATGGCTCTACAA
>NW_022697539.1:0-690 GCF_011630105.1 Anneissia japonica
ACACTCGTCCACGAAAAAGTTTCTCGCGATCTCGAAAGAAGGCGTTCCTTTCTTATTTAAGAAGAGCAAAATCGTTCCCCACATCTTGTTCGAATGGCACCACTGCCGTTACGTTTCTTAGATCAAAGTAGTGTATTTTTTTGTCTTTGACATAATGGGTTGAATAAAGGTTAAGAGAAAGAAAAAAATATATTTTGGAGTTGACTTGATTTCTTCGTCTGGAAATTTGGCATCAGCAATTAGGATCATCACTGTCAATACCATCATCAGCTTCTCTTACTTAGAAACAAAAATAAAAAGATAATACTAGATAAACGCAATTATGGTTCAAAGTTATTTATTCGGTATTTTTATTTTCTGAGTATATCACACATATGTTCAACAAGGCAGGCTCGAAATGTTATGTTTTAGTGAGATATTCCAAGTTTGACAAAGTTGCAGTAAAATCGGTAATAGCTCTGGCTATATCGTCTATTCCGTCTTCATCAGGGAACGAACATCAACAGACCGAGCATAGCGTCCTCTTGGTTTCTAAGTTCGGTTGCCGCCACGACGAATGTCTGTACGTTCACCGTACGAAACACCTGTTCTTTGACGTCGACACTCGACTGCGGATCCTTTTCCAAATTTGTTAACCTGGACAGAACACGTTCGAGCATCATGAAGTGCGCGTTAAGCACGTACTTGATC
>NW_022697540.1:0-777 GCF_011630105.1 Anneissia japonica
TTTGAAGTGTGTAAAGCTCCATTTTATCCCATACATAGTCAAAATATTGGGGGGGATGATACAATAGACCATCCCCCCTTGTCAAATATTGGGGGGGATATATCCCCTCCATCCCCCCGGGATCTACGCCTATGGTGGACGGGACGATCCTGGCCTAGTATGACTCGTCTCTAGATAAAATGATGATGGTACCAACGAGGCCGAAACTAATGTAAAGGTGCGTCAGTCTTTAAGATACTTATTAGAATTCTGTGTTTATCTTTCATTTATTGTTGATAATATAGTGAAACAAAGTAAGATAAAATGTAAACCATAAAACTACTTTTTAGGAAGGCTATAGTTTGTTTATAGCAAATCAATTTAGGAAAATACCAGATATCATTTTTTTTAGTAATTTTTAAAATGGACCTTCATTTAAAAATCAAATAAATAGCCCCCATCACTCCTTTTGTCTGACTCTTGTGAGTGATTGTGAATGCACTTTATTGTTAATTGTTATTGTAAACTGCTTAATCATTAATTGTACTTATTCTTCAGTTTTCAATCAGTTGATGGAATTTATATTTTCCCAGATGTCACTGCCCTATTTCTATCTGGAAGTACACTAATTTTAACCATAGCCTATTGGCTAACCTATATTTAATTGCTATTAATAATTCCAATTTTTCACTATGAGACTGAATGAAATTTGTTGACACTTTACAGGGATCTCTGACATTAAATAATTTATCAATACTATAATATATAACTTTTTTTAATCATAAAATAATGATAAGG
>NW_022697541.1:0-431 GCF_011630105.1 Anneissia japonica
TTGTAATTAAAAAAATATTGAGAGGGGGACGGTGTGTTTGATCAAAGAGTATCAACTTGTAAGTACTAAAGCTCTGTCTACACTATCAAATTCTGTGTGACAAAAAAGTGTGATATGCCCATATATAGGCATGATGACATCACACCATGACCATATATAGGCATAGCATTACCATATATGGGCATGTCAATCTTTTTTGTCAAAGAAAATTTGATAGTGTGGATAGAGCTTAAAAGACATCTTTCAATCATTATGCAATCAAATATGGTTTGAATAGGGTTATATCACAGATCGTGGACATAAAGGTCATTTAAGACCGGCAATATTTAAACAGTAATTTGACCAATTTTGCAGAGAGCATTTCACCTAATTCTGCAGCGTGAGTAGTGTTTTCAAGTACTTATTGCAGTGGGAAACAGGATTTACAGAAT
>NW_022697541.1:465-1038 GCF_011630105.1 Anneissia japonica
AACTTTTGAAGCCTATGATTTACCATTTCCAATGTGATAAAAGCAATATCTGTGATCTTATATTTTAATTTATAGCCACCATCCTGTTATCAATCAATCAATCATTTATTAGAACATACACCTTTAGATCGGTGGCACTCAAAATCATTTGGTGCGTTCAAAGTGAATTAAAATTCTTAGCTACATGTTCCAAAAAAAAATATAAAATTACGAAACAAAGCAAGGGAATCTTAAGTAAAAATGGAATAAACACAAGTGAGTAGTGCTGCTGATGAGGCAAGTAGCTCCCCGAAAAACATGACAAGGAAATACAACCTGCCTTGCCTGTTACAAATTTCGAAGGGTCACCTGTACCACCAACAAACTCAACAATAATGTTAAGGCAAACAAAATTTATTAGTTACAAAAAAACGGAAAAGACAGTAATACAGATACTTAATCTACGATAAAGTTTGCAAGTGCTTCAATTCAGATCTTTTTCTCCACGCTCGTTTTCCATAACTTTTATAAAATTCATCAAAGTATTTCTCTACTTCATTTGTCATGGAAAGAGCAGTGGAGCCTAGGAGGTAG
>NW_022697542.1:0-1301 GCF_011630105.1 Anneissia japonica
TGAAGGAAGTTTCAAACACAATAACTTTAAATTTAAGCCTAGAATGCTTACAATGCAATATCATAAAAAATAATCAAATTGTTCAACATAGCAATTGTCATGGTGATTATCAATACAATTATGAGTACAAGAAATATAGTAAAATCATCTTATTTCCTGAATATGTTTGCATGGAATGATATAACAATTAACTAGGCCTAGGCTACGCCTACAAATACACTAATGCGTACACCCGACTCCGTGAGAACTCCATACAGAGCAAAAGCAATACAGTACCTGTTTATCTAAATTAAACTAGGCATAATACCACAATATTTCCGCTAACCAGAAAGTACATAAATATGTTCCTGGTATATTACTTAAACATTGAATAAAGAATGTTTACCGGTTCAGGTGTCATTGCATCAAAAATCAGACATATCAATGAGAACATCAATCATTTAAAAGTTTCGATTAATTCAAAATGGATGTTACTGCCTAGCAACCTTACAGAGGGCGCTATGACCAAAAACATATGTACGGTATCCGATACAAATAGCTTAGGCCTATATTATCTCGATTTGGTTCACCACTTAACTAATAATCTTCCGAAACCTAGACTCACAAATAACGGGATGGTGTCTCATTGGGCTGATGCAGGGAGAAGGGTGCACAAAATGCGATCGCAGCACCCCAGATTGTATTAGGAAAAAATAATTTTTGTATTTTATTTAATTGTTGATATGAATTACCGGTAAGATTTTTCATGTGTGAGAGTAAATTTTCCGGGCACCTATCTATGGTTTCTTATTCTCAAAATGTTCTCATTTTAGCCCCAACCATGGTATGAGGCGGAGGAGGTGCGGATTCTGACGCACCCCATACTGCCAAATCCTGCATCCTGCAGGGTGTCCGGCAGGGGATAGGTTTATTTTTAGTATGACTAGAAGATTAGATTAGTTCTAGCAGACATTTATTTGTTACCACTTCTTAAAGGTAAAAGAGCTAAATTGTCACTATGAAATTAGAGCTAAACTATTTTATCTCATTTTGAGCTGTAAGTTACTTCTAAGAGCTAAAGTTTTGCACTTTTTAATTTTTCTACTTCGCTCGTGTTATAAGAGCGACTAAAAACAGCTCGATTATTTCGAGCTATATAATTGCACTGACTGCTTTGATTGGTTATAAAGTTCATGTTCGTGTGAGCGCCTGAAAATTATTTCATGCATTCGTCAAACTGGAAACTGGGGCCAATGTGACAGAAAGGGCTTTTTTCGTCGGTTTGTATGAATCCTAGCCTAGGAGGAGTAGAATCTATAAAA
>NW_022697543.1:0-2221 GCF_011630105.1 Anneissia japonica
CTGGAATAGGCATTTTAAAATCTAATTTTTTACCATCAAAATGTACTAAAAACACAAAAGCTGACATTATATTAATTATCGAACACACATTTAATCATCAATTAAAATTTACAAAGAAAAAGTAAGATACAATATCTTAATAATTGCGTTAGAAATTGGGATCAATTGTTTGTTAGTGGCAAAAATGGCGTCGGGTTGAATGCATTTTGCAACGATAGCAATGGAGTAGTATCACATGCTATCGTGACGTAACACTGTAGATATGAATTGTTTACCTATACCATGTTTATTTTAAATATAATGCTCCAGGGCATTTATTGTTCAGGGTTTTTTTCCTAGGTGTTTATTTTTTGTATAATATAGATACAAACTTAAACCTTGTTATTGGAAATGAAAAGTACAACACAAAGTTATTGTTGAAACTTGTTATTGTGTAGATTCAATAGCAATATTCTATTATAGGATACATTTTTGAACTACACGGCAGAAGTGTTCCAGATAATTTCTCGACCCCAATTTTCTAATCTTACTGTACTTGGGAAATGCTACAATGTTTTTGGTATACAGGTTTCTTCTCCATAACCCTTCTCTTTTGACCAAATCCTTCCCTCTCTTTAATTCATCCATTGTTTTTTATATGCATTTTAATTTGATATTTTTCATTAACCTCAGGTTAATAGAATAATTTTAGCTGTTTATTTCTAATCATGCATTCATCATTTAACTTTCATTCTTGTAATAAACCAATTTGCGTATATCGACCTGCCTATTCTATCATTTATATCCATTTACTAATTCTCGGACTACAGCACCAGTGTATCTTAAGTAACTATTTAAATATTCGCTATATTAAATTTTTATAAAGACCAAAAGTAGAATGATTTTAATGGCACATAGGGCAACAGTGCTGAGGAATTATAGTACACAAATGTTAGATTGCCGAAACTAATCATAAGAAATTCAACTAAACTTAACTTATTATACAAAGAATACATAATACTGAAGCATAAACTGTATAAAATCTTTGTTAACAGTTATGGCTACTTTCACATTATAGTTACAGCACCAGACATTAATATTCATAACATTAATATAAGCTCACAGAACACTGATTATAAGAAAAATAGCCTCTCGTTTCATGGCACTAAGCTTTGGAATACCTTTCCAAAAGAACTGAATGCTCTTCCAACTTACACGTTTCCAAAATTATTTAATGACCTCTGATTATTATTTTTTTCTGAAACTTGAAAATACTTGGTTGGTATCCAGTCAGCGATAGTTTCACAGACTATCAAATTTTATTTGACAAAAACATGTGGCATGCCTATATATTGTCATGATGACATCACTTCATGACCGTATTTAGGCACATCATGACTATATATGGGCATACAACAGTTTTGTGTCCAAGAAAATTTGATAGTGTGGATAGGAGCTTAAGATGTGTCATTTTTTTTTTATTGTTTTTGTTTTTGTTTTTTTTTTACTTCGTGTTCGCAATCATTCTGGTTTTTTTTTTTATTGTGTTTGACCTTGCACAGCACAGATGAAAAACATCTTTCAGGAATTTAAATGTTTTGTGCTAAAAATAAAGTATTTTATCATTACTAATAAAAATAATTTTAATGGTAATAATAAAGTATATTATTATTTTATGTTAAACCTAGTTCAGTCAGTTCTTTCAACATAAAGCTTTTGGAGGATTGAATATGATTGATTGCATACTGATCAATTCGTTTCTTTAATTCATCCTTCATTAGAAATGTTTATTATCTATTCAATTCCACTATTTTATCTTATTCTTACATAGTATAATTTTCATTTGATCACCATTATAATCATTACCCTTACATTTTTAGAGTTAATAGAGTTAATATAGCTATTCATTTTAATCATGCTTTCATCATTACAATTTTATTTATGTAATTTGCCTAATTGACGGACCTTTTTGTCAAATTCCAGTAACTATTTATTTTCTCACTAAAGTTATTTCATCCGTCATCCTTTTAAATCTTCTCTTATATAAAACAAATAATTCCAACTATTGCGCAAAATATACTTGCCAAGGGCGGATTCAGAGATGTCTGAAAGGGGGGGGGGGAAATTGGGCAGATTGAGGTAACACCACTAGGGGCCTGGAGGTATGCCCCCCACAATTTTTTTTTTCTAGATGCCTGAAAATAACCTCTGAGGCATTTCGGGCAATCAGTTTTTTCTTTTT